>NW_013969098.1:0-347 GCF_001266775.1 Austrofundulus limnaeus | reverse complement strand
GATTTTGGTGAGTTCGTTTGAAAACATACATATTAAGTTGTACTAATTGTGCGTAAATTACTGTACATGGATTGCCCCACGAAATGTTCCCCACCTCATCCTGTCCTCCTTTCCCTGCTCCTCTGAGCTACAGATGCTGTTATTCCCTCCCCCTGTGTGAGTAATACAAATCTTTTTCTGAAAATGACAGATTTTTAAGGGTCGTGATACAGGTAGAAGCCTGAAGGGGTTGACTTGTACGTGATAGCCTCAGCGTGCAGCGAGCGCTGCTTTGAGCCCCTCCCACTGACAGCTGGTCAGTCTCACAGCAAACCCTGCTGCAGTCAGAGCAGAGAGGAGACCCACTC
>NW_013969097.1:0-347 GCF_001266775.1 Austrofundulus limnaeus | reverse complement strand
ACCATATTAAAACACGTATTTCTTACAGTCAAATCAGGGATTTTTACAGATACTGGGCTGAAATTTTGTGTGATTGCAGCTGAGAGTCGTTACCAAAACATACTCTGAGCACATCTTTGTAAGAAAAGATTTGACCACCGCAGCAACAACTTTTTCATCACTCAACATAAAATGAAAAACAGCGGGTGATATGCATTATTTTAAGGAATGGTAGGTTTTTAATTGTTTATTTTCTCATCAAATAGTCTCAGTGTTTTCAAACTGTCTCATTAGAGCCATCATGAAACATTAGATGGAGCTGGAACAAAAAATGTCATCCCCCACCACATAGCTGGTTTGGATTAGAG
>NW_013969096.1:0-347 GCF_001266775.1 Austrofundulus limnaeus | reverse complement strand
CATGTCTGCGGTGGTGGGCACGGTTCCACTAATCAGCTAATAGCAGAACTAATGTTTTGTTTAGCAGATTAGCTTTTTCTCTAACTTTGGAAACCATTAGCAAACCAATTAGCTTCGGCTAAATTGTGTCTTGCCAACTTTAAGCCTGCTAACAGCTAACTAACAAATAAACATCAACAGGTTTGTCAGTCTCACCTGTCTTCACCTGGAAGGAAATGACAACACAAAAAAAGGTTGTCTCAGCGGTTAGCGATTAGCTTTTATTATTGGCTTCTGCTAAGTTTACAGCTTAGCATTAATGAACCTGTATATTTAGTTAGCTGATGGTGTTTCGTGAGCGTTAGCTG
>NW_013969095.1:0-347 GCF_001266775.1 Austrofundulus limnaeus | reverse complement strand
CTCACCTGTATGATACAAATCACTCCATCTCACCTGTATGATACAAATCACTTCATCTCACCTGTATGATACAAATCACTCCATCTCACCTGTATGATACAAATCACTTCATCTCACCTGTATGATACAAATCACTCCATCTCACCTGTATGATACAAATCACACCATCACACCTGTATGATACAAATCACTTCATCTCACCTGTATGATACAAATCACTCCATCTCACCTGTATGATACAAATCACACCATCACACCTGTATGATACAAATCACTTCATCTCACCTGTATGATACAAATCACTTCATCTCACCTGTATGATACAAATCACTTCATCTCACCTGTAT
>NW_013969094.1:0-347 GCF_001266775.1 Austrofundulus limnaeus | reverse complement strand
TAATTTTTACTTTTGTCCTGATGCATCTCATTTGTTTAATGCATCTCTTTTGTTAAAAACATTGATTTGAATCTCATTTTTGAAGCTCTTTTGTAAATAACATTCAAACAAATAACACATATAGCAACTTCTGATCCATATCAATTTCAGACTAAAATAATTTACAGATTTAAACCCAAACCACTTCTGGTTAAACCACACCCACATCCGGTTTAGGCCCCGCCCACTCCGAGAGCAGATACAGATCATTTGGATAGTTGAACAGATACAGATAGTTGTGTACTCGCTCGTCCCTAGTATCTATACATCTACTCAAGTATTAAATATGAATACTTTTGACATTTCTG
>NW_013969093.1:0-347 GCF_001266775.1 Austrofundulus limnaeus | reverse complement strand
ACAATTTTTAAATCAAACAGAAATTCTCATTTGGACTGAGGTCTGAGTGTACTGGTCCATTCCAGGACCTTCAGCTGGTTCTCATTAAACCAGTGCAGGGGGTCATTGATGGACCTCATCCCAGTTCCAAATAGCTGCTCCACTCAAACAGGTTTTCTTGCAAAACGTCTCTGTATTTTTATCAACTCATCCATTGTTTTCCTTTAGTTTTTAGCAGATGATAGAAAACATCCTCCCAGCATGATTCCACCACCATGCTTTACTATAGATGGTGTTCTGAGAAAAAAAAGAAGTGTTGTGTTTGTGTGAGACATGGTGTTATCATTGTTGACCAGAGTTCTGTGTAG
>NW_013969092.1:0-347 GCF_001266775.1 Austrofundulus limnaeus | reverse complement strand
GAGATGTGTAGGAAGGCAAGGGCTAGGCTATCTCATTGCACACTGTGGGATATAAGAGGACTTCATTAGAATGTAGTTGAAGTTTATTAATTGCATAATTTCTTAAGCTGTCATTGTTCTTTCGGTAAGAACGCTGTACTCAACAAGTGCATTGTTCTATAAAGATCTTATAGCTTTTATCTTTTTTTCCGCTAAAAGACTAGTTTTCAGTGTTCTATCTTCATAATGTACTGTACAAGGGTGTTTAAGGGAGTTACTCCTCTAATGCAAGAGGTGGCGGCTCAATTCCACAGCTATTCAGTCATTTGTCGAAGTGTCCCTGGGCAGAACACCCACTGCCTCTGATG
>NW_013969091.1:0-347 GCF_001266775.1 Austrofundulus limnaeus | reverse complement strand
GGGAAATAAGTATTTCATCGTGTTTCACTGGCTGGTATTCTAATCATGCTGACAGGGAATGTGGATACAGAACATGATTCCTCCAGGTGTCACCTTTCATTAGATCCCTCACTGATGATGAAGCATTCAGGAGCCTTTTTTGATGTTGGGATCAATTTGGTGAAACTAAATGGGAATTAAAAAGTGTCCATAATAATTATTTTTGTGCTACTGTTATCAATAAGTAAGACTTAATTCTATTGCCTAATAAGATTTTTCCAGTCTATCCTTCCGTGTGCACCTACATTTAAAAAATCCAGGTGAGAAAAAAAGTGGTGTTTTGTGTTCCAACATCAACAACTACATTC
>NW_013969090.1:0-347 GCF_001266775.1 Austrofundulus limnaeus | reverse complement strand
CAAATATGTTAAAAATATATTTTTAGAAAAGTTACACACTGCACCTTTAACAATTTCATGTTAATGAGCAAACACTTTTGACACTTTGACTTCACATTAAAAAAATAATAAACTACACATTCCCATAAGAATTACTTTTCAAGTCAACCTAACTTGTTGGGAGTGTGAACTTTTATTTTATTTTCTTTTTTTCCACGGTTTAATGCAGATATATCTGCAGGAGGGCAGACCAGTTTGCCAGTTCCCAGTGATCCTCTTCACCCTCATGTCCTCCACTTTCTCGTCATCTTCTTTTGTCATATAAATAATTGCTGATGATTAGACAGCCAAGGTATAAATTATTTATC
>NW_013969089.1:0-347 GCF_001266775.1 Austrofundulus limnaeus | reverse complement strand
CACACACACACACACAAAGATATACTGTATGTGTGGCAGCATCCTTAAGGAGCTCGAAAATGAGTTCTTCACCTCAGGCTCTCCACAGCGTTCTAATTTGGAGGTGAAGACTATTAAATGAAAGGCTGACTTGAGTCCGGTGAGGTTTGATTACCTGTCCGGTGACGGTTTGAGATGATATTTGACTACGGTTATTAGTGCCCATCTTCACTACTCTATGCATATGTTTTAAACGGGGTCAGAGGGAGCTGAGTTGTAAGGTGAAGCTTTCTGTTTGCCAGTCAGTCTATGTTCCAACCATGAACTCTGTGTAGTCACTGAATTAACGAGATCACATGTACAGGAGG
>NW_013969088.1:0-347 GCF_001266775.1 Austrofundulus limnaeus | reverse complement strand
CGTCTGTCCCTGTCTCGCCTGTCCCTGTCTCGCCTGTCCGTGTCTCGTCTGTCCCTGTCTCATCTGTCCCCGTCTCATCTGTCCCTGTCTCGCCTGTCCCTGTCTCGTCTATCCGTGTCTCATCTGTCCCTGTCTAATCTGTCCCTGCCTCATCTGTCCGTGTCTCATCTGTCCCTGTCTCGTCTGTCCCTGTCTCGTCTGTCCGTGTCTCGTCTGTCCCTGTCTCGTCTGTCCCTGTCTCATCTGTGCCTGTCTCATCTGTCCCTGTCTCATCTGTCCCTGCCTCATCTGTCCCTGCCTCATCTGTCCGTGTCTCATCTGTCCCTGTCTCATCTGTCCCTGTCTCA
>NW_013969087.1:0-221 GCF_001266775.1 Austrofundulus limnaeus | reverse complement strand
AAGGGTCTGACCTTAAGGCCTCAGGTTACAGGTCAAAGGTCTGACCCTAAGGCCTCAGGTTACAGGTCAAGGGTCTGACCTTAAGGCCTCAGGTTACAGGTCAAAGGTCTGACCTCAAGGCCTCAGGTTACAGGTCAAAGGTCTGACCTTAAGGCCTCAGGTTACAGGTCAAAGGTCTGACCTTAAGGCCTCAGGTTACAGGTCAAAGGTCTGACCTTAAG
>NW_013969086.1:0-347 GCF_001266775.1 Austrofundulus limnaeus | reverse complement strand
ATCGTAAACACTGCAATGTGAACATTGTGGTGGAAATGGAAGCTGAATAAAGCCACAACAATAAATTAAAAACATCATTAAATGTATTATTGCGTGCACACTATATGATTTGCATCTATTTGGCAGAAATAATTGTTTTGTGCTGGGATTCAATTAGAGCCACCGTTTTATTGATCAGCTGAAGCAGCACATGCACATTCTGCTGCAAACGCACCTCATCTAAAAAAAAATGTTTTTTTCCTAACAGGATCTAAATTAAATCAGAACCAAACCCAAGATTGCACAATTCACTGAGGCAGAATGAGTTCTGCTGTTTGTAAAATCTTTGCTTAGTTGTAATAATAATA
>NW_013969085.1:0-347 GCF_001266775.1 Austrofundulus limnaeus | reverse complement strand
AAAAAGTATCAAAATGTTAGCTAAATGTAGTAATATTAGTTAAAAGCTGAGAGTCACAGTAAATAAACAGCACCATTTAATGGAGTATCTACTATAAAATTCACCTAACAGTTAACACTGATTTAAACTGAAAATGCTCCATTCTTACTCAGACATTGTTCTTTTTTTCTGTGCCATGTCACTTCTAAAAATGTCTCCTATATTTCCAAGGCTCTCTTTTACGGAAGCGTATTGCTTTTTTTCAGAATGTAAATTTTAGATGTCCAAACAAGCCAGAGGGTGAGTGAGTTCAAGGAGAGCCTCCTAATTGTGATCAGGCTGCTGTTCTGACGTAACCCTCAGCTGCA
>NW_013969084.1:0-347 GCF_001266775.1 Austrofundulus limnaeus | reverse complement strand
GAATGTTCATGCAATTCCGTTTCGGTACCTAAAAGCATCATTGCGACCGTATTGGCATAAGAGAGGTGAGTTTTCCGTGCTTGTCCTGAACGCAGCATCGCGCAAGAGTGTAGTTGAGTGTACTTTTTGCTCACTCGAATCTTGCTGCTCATTCAAATCGTTTTGCTCGCTCGAATCGTGTTGCTCGAATCTTGTTGCTCGTTTTAATCGTGCTGTTCGCTCGAATCTTGCTGCTCGCTCGAATCTTGTTGCTCAAATTGTATTGATGGCTCGCATCATGAGACTAACTTCTCTACATATATTAATGACTGAATGAAACTCAAGAAGGTTTTATCCTCCTGCACATC
>NW_013969083.1:0-347 GCF_001266775.1 Austrofundulus limnaeus | reverse complement strand
CCCCTGCAGACAACAGGTTGTCATGAGACCCCCCCACCACCCACCCACCCACACTTTGCCTCCACAGCACCTTAACCCCGCCTGCTGCTGCCCACCTTGGCCAAACAGCCCCGAGGAGCTGTGGCTGATCGACCGGCGGGGTTCCATCTGCGCAGACGGAAGCCGGTGAGGTGGAACGTCCAGGAGAGAGGTCCTGACGAGATAAAGACATCAGGAGCAGACAAGGGCAGAGGAACATATTGATAGAGAGGGCCTCTCTCTCTCAGGGCAGGCTGACACCAGATACCTGCTATTTAAAAACAGTGGTTTCGCTTGCTCATGGATTTGTCCATGCCATAACCTGACTG
>NW_013969082.1:0-347 GCF_001266775.1 Austrofundulus limnaeus | reverse complement strand
CCACCCCCACACATCGCCAACGGCCAAGCGCACACCCCCAACCGACCTCCCACCGGCAGCCACCCCAGCCAGCGGGTTGACATACATACATACAGAAACATTCATTCTCAGACTTTTTAGGCTGTCAAGTTGTTAAAAACTGTTTAGTTAGTGACATGTTTGACATTTTGCCTTTCTGTTCCTTATTAAGTGTTTTATTGCTAGTTTTTTTTTCATCGGTTTTTACAGTAAAAAGTAAAAAAAATAGGCAATGACATTTTCTAAGACATTTTAATACTTGTGGGGATACTGTCTGCTCTGTGGTACAGAGTTCTGATGACTCAGGCTGAGACAGGCTAAGCTGAGGT
>NW_013969081.1:0-347 GCF_001266775.1 Austrofundulus limnaeus | reverse complement strand
TGAGTTTGATTTACCGGTAGTTTAACCATATTTATAGGCGGTTTTGTTCAGTAACTTTTTTATTTCAGTCAGTGTTTGATATTTCTCATTTGGCTGCTCTTTTCTGCAGGGGCGACCACGGTGAGCTAACTCACATGGAAGATTAGATGTTGCTTTTATGCTCTTCCTGGTACAACCTGGACTCAAATCCACAGCCTCAGGATTAGACAAGAGCCCTGACCACCAAGCCACCACAGCCACTTTTAGTGATGTTATCATTAAATTGACTAAAAAATAAAAATGCACAAATTGCATTTTTAGTGTACATTAGGGGTCTGCAAGCTGTGGCTCTGGAGCCACAAGAGGCT
>NW_013969080.1:0-347 GCF_001266775.1 Austrofundulus limnaeus | reverse complement strand
ATCTTTAAAATAACTCTTGACTTTCTTGGGGCTCCGTGGGATAAATTAACTTTGGGGAAAGTATCGTAAATCCCCACAGGCTATAAACCAAAGAACTCAGTCCACCAAGGTCAGAAAGCATCTGCTTAGAGAATAATGGCTTCCATTACCTCAGTTGTTTTAAATTTCTAACAGAAGCACAGCAAATAATGAACCAGACACAAGATGTGATTTAACTGTGGTTTTCTGCTTGATTCATTCTCTTTAGTGCACACAGAGGGCAGAGAAGGATGGATAAGAAAGTTTGTACAACTCAACTCTGCAGATGAGCTTGGTCTTTTGTATGTTTGAATGGCAAAAAATAGTAT
>NW_013969079.1:0-347 GCF_001266775.1 Austrofundulus limnaeus | reverse complement strand
GCTCAGAGAAAGAGTATTAAGGCTGTATTTTTTTCCTTTTTGACGTCAGTGATAACACACTGTTGGTTCTCATTACAGTAAGCCCACTTGAAAAATTTTATTGTGATTTGAAAAACAATATATATATGAAGAAAGCACTTGTTTACCCCTCTCACTTTCCTTCTTTGTGAACGGCCATCCTTTGTGAGTCATTGTGAGGCAAACATGAGTCATATTTTGCTGTAAGATCTGCTACAAAAATGCTCTTCCCTACTTTGCTGTCAGCTTGGCTTCATTTCTGAAATATTCTGTTGCAGCTGAAGAGAAAAAACTTGAAGGAAAGGTTGGAAAGAACAAAAAGCAAATCA
>NW_013969078.1:0-347 GCF_001266775.1 Austrofundulus limnaeus | reverse complement strand
GGTTTTGCCTCATATGACTTGATGATGTTCTGAACAGGGCCACCTGGAGGATTTTATCAAAGGTGCTTTATTTGTCATCAGTGCATGTTCCCATGCAAGGATGAAATGTGTGCTGCATTTGACCCATCACATGTGAGAAACACCCGAGTGGAGCAGCGGGCAGCCATGTGAGCACCCGGGGAGCAGTTGGGGGTTGGGTGTCTGGGCGTGGAGTTGATCCTGTGACTTTCTGGTCCCAAGTCAGCTGTTCTACCACTACACCACAGCCCCATTAGAGTGCACAAAACAATCACAGCCCCTCACACAAATACAGACCGCATGGTGCAGAAAAACAGCGCATCTGTCCC
>NW_013969077.1:0-347 GCF_001266775.1 Austrofundulus limnaeus | reverse complement strand
ATTTAAAAGGATGTTGGTGAGAACAAATCCTCCTTGCTTTCTCAAATCTGCATCGTCATTTTGTCCTGACATGAAGTAAAGCTAAGTGTTAGTAGACAGGGGGCAGTAGAAGCCTGTATGTAAAATCCAGTCCTTCCAGCGTGAAAACTGGGTTTGGAGGATTTGAGGAGATGGAAGAAGTGGAGTGTCCGTGGGAAAAAAAAGAGGGCAGGATAAAACCCAGATTTGGGTCAGCTGTGGCCTGGAGGACAGAAAGTGTCAGGCAGGAGCAGAGCTGTGAGTCGGTTGCATTTCTCTGGAAGGCGGCGCGCATGCTGCCATCAGGCGTTCACTGCGCTGTCGCCTGC
>NW_013969076.1:0-347 GCF_001266775.1 Austrofundulus limnaeus | reverse complement strand
CTATTTAAACATAAAAACAGCATTTTAATAACAAGTAAAGGTGACCTAGATAATTTATTATGGTATAGTATTTAAATGTTTGCCTGAGAAACACATAATTTTGCCCCTTTAAGACCACTTCATGTAACCCAATATGATGGAAAGATTTAGTCAGAACATCTCTGCAGAGTTTGCATGAGGTCTTCAGTGTTGTAGAAGAACTGGACTCCTTGTTATGTGTGATAAAGAAAATGGGTCATGGAAGGATTTGAGGATGCACCAAATTCCTGTAGTGAGGTTGTAGTAGGTTGTAGAGGGTGTGGGGGAAGAGTGGTGGCTATGTATTCCTGGTACACACACACACACAC
>NW_013969075.1:0-347 GCF_001266775.1 Austrofundulus limnaeus | reverse complement strand
GGAACACGAAGGGACCAGAATGAGTCCCTTTGGTTTTATTTAGCGTTTTTTCTTCAAATAATGATCAGTTTTGAAAGGATCTGATGCAACCTGTTCTAATTAAAGTTCAAATTTTCTCTAATTATTTCCTCTGGTTCAGCTTTAAAACGGTGAAATGGTGAGTTAGGATCAGAGCTGCTGAACGTTTTGTTAAAGTCGGATAAAATAATCAGATTATTCTGCTTTTATTAATTAGCTGATGTTTGTTAAATCGTCGATAAGAAACAACCGTTTTATTGTTTTTAAAAGCTTGAGGAGAGCTGGAGCTGATGATGTTTGAAAACTCTAAAGGTTTGTAAGTTTTTTAT
>NW_013969074.1:0-347 GCF_001266775.1 Austrofundulus limnaeus | reverse complement strand
GAATTCAGCTGCACTGGGTAAAGTTCTGCCAACAAGTGGGCTTCAACCAAGTTCTTCCTTTTAAAATGTGTCCTTTTCCCTTGTTTCTCCATCTCCCCTACCGTCTCTTGGATGTGTGTCTTCTTTTCTCCGCACGGCTTGAAGAAAGAGTTGGCTTTCACACATAGAAAAGGTTGTCTACAGGTCTGCTTGCTGCTGAGAGTTGCACTGAGAAAAGTGTGTGTATCTGTGTGTGAAGAACAGAGTGAGCACTCTAAATGGAGCCAAAAAAAAGGGAAGTGGATTTCCTTGTTCTTTTGTGGTGAGACTCCAACTGATACAAAATTCTGTCATATTCCATTACCTCT
>NW_013969073.1:0-347 GCF_001266775.1 Austrofundulus limnaeus | reverse complement strand
ATTTGCCCCAGGGTCGACTCTCTGTGGGATGACAATATAAAAAGCTTCAAAGGGAGATGCACAGGTGCCATCCTCAGATATCTCAACTGACTGCTTTTGATGCAGAGGAGCAGCAGCTTTAATTTAAGTACCTCCCCTGGATGATGGAGCTCCTCAGACTATCTCCAAGGTTCAACCTTGGAGATAGTCTGAGGAGATCATAGATGGTATAGATGAATGTTATCTCAACCACTTGTCCCTGGGATCCTCCTATTCAAAACTGAAACTTAAGCTACTGTCCATGAACACCACAATCAAGATCGGAGACTAAAGATTCAAGTCTTCATTGGGAACAACTTGACTTTGTG
>NW_013969072.1:0-347 GCF_001266775.1 Austrofundulus limnaeus | reverse complement strand
ATACAACATCTGAGATGGCTTGCAGCGCATTGAAAGTCTGATCCATCAGCTGTGACAAAAGGACCTAATTGAAGGAAAACAGCACTACTAAAGTTAAGGACTGCAGCTTGAATCAGAGCATTAAAATAAATCTCCTGGAGTTTTTAGTGAAGTTTTTATATACCACTAAAACAGCAGTTTAAAGCTCACCCCAGCACATTTGAAGAAGCTTAATTGAATGCCAAATATAGATGGCAGATTTTGTTTTTATTTTATTTGTTTGACCAGGTCATGATGATTAGTGAACATCAGATGGAAGAGTGTGGTAATGTAATCAGGTATCAGTAGAGTTGTCAGAGGTGTATAAG
>NW_013969071.1:0-347 GCF_001266775.1 Austrofundulus limnaeus | reverse complement strand
CCTTCCACTAAACACACTTTAAACATTATATTTCTGCAATATCCTGCAAATTAATCAGCGGATCTCAATTTGCGCCCAGAATAAACGCAGAGACGGTAAACACACGCAGTGAGGCCGAGGGTAGAGAATGGAGCGCAGATGTGGAACAAATTACAGCGAAAACAAAGAATGTTTTATCTTGGCAGTGGGACTCGTGCGAGCGGAGGACGCCTCCTCCCTGAGTTACACAACCCCAAACAGAGCGCACTGATTCGGAGGATTGGAGAGAATTTGATCACTGAGATGTTTCGCCTAAAAATGAATCTGCACCAGGCCTCAAACCAAGACGAGTTGAATGTGTTTAACTG
>NW_013969070.1:0-347 GCF_001266775.1 Austrofundulus limnaeus | reverse complement strand
TGAAGATTTTTTGATGACATCATTATGATGCCACAGTTCTTCTTACAGTATTTGTTTTAATTCAGCTCCGATTGTGTTCATTTAGAAGGCAATCCTACAACAGACAAGAAGACAGGACAAATGAAACGGACCAAGAACACGTTAAATGAAAGCGCAAAGAAACACATGTCAACCGAAATGGAATACAGGTCAACCGAAACCCAAACGGAACGTGTTCCGACACGGAGCATAGGTGTATCGACGGTGGAACAGAACCCACCGAAACTGAACACAGGTCAAACGAAACTGATCAAGTCTTGGTCAGGGAGAGAGAGGGGGGAGAGAAAGTGAGAGGTGGGAGAGAGGGG
>NW_013969069.1:0-347 GCF_001266775.1 Austrofundulus limnaeus | reverse complement strand
TGGTCCAGATTACAGGAAGTAGAAACCCTGATACAAAATAATCTGATGTAATCTGATTACTCTGACAGAGCAGGAAGCTTCAGCTCTTAGTGGTTATTAACATCTAACCTGGTGATCAGAACGAGCTGCTAGCTTAACCTTTACTTTATCTTAGAGCTTGTTATCTTCCACACTTCATGTGTCGGAGCTTCATGGCTTTGTTGGAGGTTTTAAAAAATGTAGAGTTCCCCAGTGTTATATTACTGTATGTAACATCACAGGGCATCTAGATCATTTTATGTTTTTACTTGTTTCATTAGTCAGATTTTTCTCTGAATAAAAACATTGTTTTATTTAATTCTGTTGTT
>NW_013969068.1:0-348 GCF_001266775.1 Austrofundulus limnaeus | reverse complement strand
GCGGACAGAAATGCTAATAAGATGCCGGTAGTTGTGTTAAACAGGCATTAGTAATCCATCTGAAACTTGTGGCCAGTTGGTCTGATTACAGTCCCCAGTTGTATTAACAGCATGTCTTGAGTGCACACACATATACACACATTTTTACACCAGCAGTGCCATTGTGCACCCAAGCCACAGCTGGACACCATCTGGCATCAACAAAAAACTTTGATACATTCACATTCTAAGATGAAAAAAACATAGGAACCTGGGGCAAAGCTGAAAGTCAGTTTTGATTCACTGCAATGCTTGTGGATATGCTGTATACAGCGGGTAAAATAAGTATTGAACACGTCACCATTTTTC
>NW_013969067.1:0-348 GCF_001266775.1 Austrofundulus limnaeus | reverse complement strand
AAAGACGACCCAACACAAAATAAGCTGCGTTTTCTATACATTACTCTGACTGGTGCTGTTTAAACTAATGCTTTTAAATAAAATTCAGAAAAAAAAATCATAACTTGACAGCCAGGGTTGTGATTTGTTGGTGTTTTCTCACCGTGTCACAATCATTTTGAACTTCTAAACAACTGAGCAGCTTAAACCACAGGACATCATCAGAGTTTTATATGAATGGAAAAAGTGGTGTAAAGTAAGGAGAAGAACATAAAATCAGGCTTAATGTGAATGCAGACTGCTGGAGCGATGAATATTTGTGTCTAACGTTCCATTTTGAATTAGTGCCTGTGTATCTGCACTGTGAAG
>NW_013969066.1:0-348 GCF_001266775.1 Austrofundulus limnaeus | reverse complement strand
GCCACAAACAGGCCCACAAGTGTGTGTCCTTGAAAAATGTTTCCCCACTGGAGAGGGTTCATTGAAAAAGGTTCCATTTTTTATGCTTTTTAGGTTTAAAAAGGGGGTTGGGGGCTGGATTATACCTAACGCAGGTCCTACATGAATAAATACGGTAACTGTTTTAAATTCGGAGCTTCAACCTTTGATCTGACAAGTTCAACTAAACCATGTATCAGTTATCAGAGAAACTGTGCTGATTGAGCTCAGTGACCAGGCTAACTGTTAGCAGAGTTGTAAAGTAACTGAGTACAAATACTTTGTTACTCTACTTGAGTAGAAATTTTGGTTATCTGTACATTACTTGAG
>NW_013969065.1:0-348 GCF_001266775.1 Austrofundulus limnaeus | reverse complement strand
GCCTGGAGATGTGGTAAAAATAAATTATCACAATATAAGCGTTTCATATCGGACGATATTGATAATTATTGATTAGTTTTAGACATCAGTCAACTCATCAAACTTAAAATATCTGAAATACTGCCAAACTGAGGACCTTTCCTCTTTTATCCACAATTCCCTATCGAGCCATTTGACTCATTGTCTCCTTTCACTCCGCACCCTTTTCTTGTAGTGTCTACTTTTAAGCAGTTCTGAGCCACAGTGGAGAAACATGAAACTGCTGCTGCACGTTACTCCACAGGCACCACATGCACTGTAAAAAAATGAAATGTTGGATTTACTTAACCATGTTATATGACCTGGTTC
>NW_013969064.1:0-348 GCF_001266775.1 Austrofundulus limnaeus | reverse complement strand
TTAATGAGATGACTTCAGTCCTAAAGCACATATCCAACACCATCAACTGGGTTTAGTTGTCAGGAATCTGGACCAAAACCTCAATGAGCCGATACAGGTGCTGAGTATAAACTGCAGTGCGAGACTCCAATTCTGGGAAACAATCTGATTTTTTAATGGAGTGAATATTTGTCTTTAATGACTTGAATCTGTCTTGGACATATGCACAAACAAATGAAAAATAAATAGTCATCAATACGTTTAGATGATTAACTTCAGTTGTTTAATACATAACAAAATAACAATGACAGTTTTAGTTCTAATTGGGTACACCTGTTAGAGTAGCTTTGCTTAAAGCTCCCTCTGCTG
>NW_013969063.1:0-348 GCF_001266775.1 Austrofundulus limnaeus | reverse complement strand
TTTTTAAAATTAAACAGATGGGTTTATTAAAGCTACATGTTTTGAACTAATCTTTGACCTTATTTTGTCTTTAAGCTTACCTTTGTAGTCCTCAGCTGGGGTTTTACAGGTAAACACTTCAGACCAGTTACTCCAGTAAATGGATCCAGTTGGTTTAGCTCTAATTTTCACACTAAGCTGGGAACCAGATGGGATTTTCACACATGTGTCGGTGTTGGGGCCCTTGATTATCTGCAAACATTGGATCATGTTGTTTATTAAATCATTCATTTTGCAGTTTGCTTAGCTTAGCAGTTTCTTTGTATCGATTCAATGGAAATGCTCAACAATAAGTCAGAAGTTACTGAG
>NW_013969062.1:0-348 GCF_001266775.1 Austrofundulus limnaeus | reverse complement strand
AGCTGCTTGAATGAGCTGCTCTGATTAAGAGTGGTTTGGTGTTAGAGCAACTGATTACAGCTGTGGACAAGATGAAGGCTTGTTCAAGCTCAGCTTACAGCTCTTATCCTGAATTTAAAAATCTGACTTTTGTGAAATGAGCTCTTAATCTTCTAAAAATGATGTACAATAAAGAAAAGAAGCATGTAAAGATGAATTATGATTTTAAAAGTTTTAAATCACCTGACTCTTCTGTATATTTTAACTTCAACAAGCCAGAGTTAAAAGTGGTCATCATCAGCTGTTTTTCAGACATTTTGAAGATCTTTTAAAGCTTTTTCTCAAAACAATCAGGAAGAGGGAAAGATG
>NW_013969061.1:0-348 GCF_001266775.1 Austrofundulus limnaeus | reverse complement strand
GGTTGTTCAAATGTTACTATGGCTGCAGATTTAGAGCCACTGATGCTCATCTGACAACAGAACCACATCATCTGCAAACAGCAGAACTGAATCCTGAGACCACCGAACCAGAACCAGACACAAATTTTAACTATAAACCCAGGATTGTTATCTTCATAAAAATGACCCTTTATTTTACAACAACCGTTCCTGAGATGTTCTGTTTGAATCCATACATATAAAACAATCTCTCAGTTAATGAACTGAATACTTCGGTTACATTAAAAGTACTTCATATTTATTTAATGTACTGTTATCTTTTAGTATAAATCAGTTTATTAAAGAGTTGAAGTATTACTAAAAGGAAAC
>NW_013969060.1:0-348 GCF_001266775.1 Austrofundulus limnaeus | reverse complement strand
AATCCATAATTCCTTTGTTATCGAATGATGGGTAGAAGAAAGGCTTGACACAGATGCAAAGCAGGGAAAGAGGGACAGGTTCGGGAGAGAGAGCAAAAAGCATCTGACTCCTCTGAAGGCCAAGCAGAAAAAAATGCAGCTAATGTAAAAAAGGCAATGTTGGGGATGAAGAAGGATTGTAGTGGCCCACTTTTTTGCCCTCAATTGGCAGCATTCTAACATTTATTCAGAGTTCCTATAAAGTGTTGGAAAATCTGGGAAAAAAACTAAAAAAGGGGACATTGATTTTAGTATTTTTCAGGTCTGGGTAAGTATAGCAAAGAAATGTACCGGTATATTGAAATGCAT
>NW_013969059.1:0-348 GCF_001266775.1 Austrofundulus limnaeus | reverse complement strand
TTCTGCCCAGCACCGCGAGCAACAAGGCGAGAATCATCTAGCATCGCAACAGGAAGCAGTTGTCTCTGCTTCACTTTTCCCCCAGACAGAAGGAAACAGCATTGTGTAATTTTTGGATGAACTTTAGCTTCATCCCCATTTTTTCTTGAGCAAGAGGAGACATTTTACCAACACTTTTTTCCTTGAACCTTGTGTGGCTTTCAATATAAAACATGAATATTTTAAAAGCCTTGCTTCTGTTCTGACTGAATTAAATCATTACATGTCGAACAAACCTACACTCAAAGAAATAGTCAGTATCTATTCTAAAACTGCAGAACTGAGACTTTAAGACAATAGTTTAGGTTT
>NW_013969058.1:0-348 GCF_001266775.1 Austrofundulus limnaeus | reverse complement strand
TACTTATTTTACCCGCTGTATATAACTGGTTATCACTCAAAATACACAATTTTCCATCTCTTAATAGTTCCCACATTGTTTATTTCATGGAGAACTTGAATTCATCGTATTCAGACATGGTTAACACGGTCATTCTGTTGAGTAAATATCATATTCATTGTAGTAATTGGAGAAACAGTAAACCTTCCTTCAACTGGTTTATAAATGATTTTAAATTATATCTTTTCTCACTGAAAGTGACAAACGTAAGCAATTGGGCAAACAAATACTGAAAGACATTAATCTTTTTTTACTAGTTTGAAATTTTATTTTCTGTTGCTTGTTCATTGGCTCCTTTAAGATATATGT
>NW_013969057.1:0-348 GCF_001266775.1 Austrofundulus limnaeus | reverse complement strand
AAAGACCTAAAACCAGACCTGTCCCCAGAACTAAGACCTAAAACTGGACCTGTCCCCAGAACAAAGACCTAAAACCAGACCTGTCCCCAGAACTAAGACCTAAAACCGGACCTGTCCCCAGAACAAAGACCTAAAACCAGACCTGTCCCCAGAACTAAGACCTAAAACTGGACCTGTCCCCAGAATAAAGACCTAAAACCAGACCTGTCCCCAGAACTAAGACCTAAAACTGGACCTGTCCCCAGAACAAAGACCTAAAACCAGACCTGTCCCCAGAACAAAGACCTAAAACCAGACCTGTCCCCAGAACTAAGACCTAAAACTGGACCTGTCCCCAGAACAAAGACC
>NW_013969056.1:0-348 GCF_001266775.1 Austrofundulus limnaeus | reverse complement strand
CAGCTGGTGAGCTCTTCAAAGCACCCCTTTTTCTGTCGCCATGGTCTTACTCGCAGACATTCACACAAGGATTTGCACTTTTACCTAGAAACCTATTTAAGTTATTTTGAATTGAAATTTGTGGGACAAGATATTTGTATAGGTTGTGTAAATGGTTGTGTATAACTGTTGCTGTTTACCAGTATGTTTGCATTTAAAATGTAAAAGACATCTAAGTTCTCTTTTCATGCCTCATTGTTTCTCCCCTCCCTTTTTTAAAATAAATGTCCCATTAACGACCTTTTGCACCAGAGTCTGATTAAAACAAGCCTGCACATGTGTGGTTAAATAAGCCATCACTTAAAGGGG
>NW_013969055.1:0-348 GCF_001266775.1 Austrofundulus limnaeus | reverse complement strand
CTCTTCCTCCTCTTCCTCTTCTCATCCCCCTGTGGTAAGGCAAATGGTACGCCCCGACGGTAACCTCGTCCGCCTCCCCACCTCCTCCACCATCCTTCCATCCCTCCATCCTCCCGTTCCTCCTTCTGCTATGCCATCCATGGTATGATGTCAAACTTTTGACTTTCTGGTTGGGCGCGTCATCACCCTTCTGTTGCCTTGCTGTGATCTTCTGCAGCATGCTCAGAGTAGTATTCATGTGCTGTGTGCAAAGGTTCTCAACCACCACTCATTTCTTTAGTTTTTGTTTGCAGGAGACAAACTCTTGTTTTTTTTTAAGTGATTTTGACTTCTTCGGTTATTCTGATG
>NW_013969054.1:0-348 GCF_001266775.1 Austrofundulus limnaeus | reverse complement strand
CTCTCATTATATTTGTACTTGAACTTACATTTGTAAAGATTTTTTCAACAATAAAAATATTTAATTAAAGAAATTACATATAGCTATGAACTGTGGATAATAGACTACAATGAAGTGTGCATCAAAGCAAACTTTAGTGAAGTGTGGATCAAGGCCACAAAAGGGGGTGGGGCCAAAGACCACTTCAGACAATTGGGAAAAAGTGGGACACACTGAGAATTCGAACCCTCCAGTGAGAACGCACGTTTGAAATACAAAAATACACAAGGGTGGGAGTGCGAGTACTGGGACAGGGCCGTCCTGTTCAGCAGGTCAGACTTCGTGTTAATCAGGTCAGACTTCCTGTTC
>NW_013969053.1:0-348 GCF_001266775.1 Austrofundulus limnaeus | reverse complement strand
GAGTAAACAAAGAGTCACCAGAACGGCCGATACGCGTCATTTGGACCCATTGGCTTTAATGAGTTCTTTAGAAATAAGAGACCTAACAAGAAACTGACAAACAACCAGCAAAATGAGGGTGTAGTTTTCAACATTTTTTGCTGTATATTTAAGGAACAAATTCTCCATTTCCTCCGAGTACTCTGATGATCACAAGACTTTTTCCCGGGAAACTGATGCCGAGCTGAGTTTTCTTAATCTCTCCCCTTTATCAGCAATTCAGCTGGATTGCAAACGGGGGGGTTCCCAGCACTAAATGTTCTCTTTGTTAGCCTTCCTGCTTGTACTTGGACATACCACCTCTTAAGT
>NW_013969052.1:0-348 GCF_001266775.1 Austrofundulus limnaeus | reverse complement strand
GAATAAGAGTGGAGAGGGGCGATGGAGCGGTCCATGTATATCAGGAGAACTTGAGATGGCTTAACTTTAGATGAGATCAGCATGAGAGGCAAGATAAAAGTGCAGTGGCAGATGATCATGAGTTGTCAGGAACCAGAAGGTAAGATGATCATGAGATGAGGAACTAGGAAGCATCAGATTAGTGATATCAGGCCATTCATAGAGACCATTGATCTTTCCATGGAGTCATATTTATGTCAGACATCCCATGAGCTCCTATGAATATTTCAAACAATATGTACCAGATGAGAATCGGTGATAACATAAAATAGCCTGTAAAGTAATGTTTTGCAAATTGTTTGGAAAGAG
>NW_013969051.1:0-348 GCF_001266775.1 Austrofundulus limnaeus | reverse complement strand
CTGTCCTGCTCAGCCTGCAAGTGGTTCTGAGGGTCACAGGCCAGCTGTGGATCCTGGACTTAGGTGGTGAGATGGGCCAGCTGTGGATCCTGGACTTAGGTGGTGAGATGGAACTGATCTTGGAGAAGCTGAGAGCTCTGCTCGGCAGGATTGTCCACAGTATTTGTCTGATTGGATTCACCACATTGAGAGGTACCAACAGACATGAAGGCAGATGGAAAATTATTATTGTCTGCCTGGCCCAAAACGTTTCTTCTGTTCCCAAACAACTGTGATTACTGGTAACTACTGATACCACCATGTGACCTTGAAGGGCTGTGGATCTTAAATTCTCCTGGTGTTTAGATC
>NW_013969050.1:0-348 GCF_001266775.1 Austrofundulus limnaeus | reverse complement strand
GACGAATTCGGCCTTCGGAGGACCCGTCCTGTCGTTTTGGACACAGCCAAAGACTTCAGCCACGCTGGAGACTTTTCTTTTTCATCCTCAGATCTTTGAGGGACGTGCTCGAGGCTCAGAGGAAAATGCAGATGGTATATTTTTATATTTAGTTTTATTTGAAGATCTGCAGGTGGTTCGGCTACTGTTGATCAAATGAGAAGAAGAAAAAAGACAATAATGAAGAGAAAAGTCGTCCATTTGTGTTTACCTGAACTACCGGAGCAGAGAAGGGAAACTAGAACCGCGTAGGAAGGGCTAGTAAGTTCAGTAATCTGGGTTTGGACTAAGGCTGGGTAAGACTCATTC
>NW_013969049.1:0-348 GCF_001266775.1 Austrofundulus limnaeus | reverse complement strand
TAAATTATCAACATTTTTAATAGTCGACAATAATTGTGACTAGTTGACTAATCGTGGCAGCCCTAGTCCGGTGTATGATAAAAATGAGGATAACTTCACTGAATGCTAATCCAGAACTGTACAGCATTCTGAGGGATGTAGGAAGAGGAAAGGCTTTAGCTACTCTACTTCTCACCGCCCAGCTAAGTAATGTTGGTGTCATTAACTCACTCACTCACTCTTTGGTAAGCTAACAACAACCTGTTGAGTAACATGCGCAGCAGCAGTTCCAAGTTTCTCCAGCGTGCCTCAGAACTGCTTAAAAAAAGAACGATGTGGATTGAAAGAAGAAAAATGAGTGCAACAGCT
>NW_013969048.1:0-348 GCF_001266775.1 Austrofundulus limnaeus | reverse complement strand
AAATTCCTCCTCTGATTAATGCTTTGTACTCAGGACAGGAGAGACTTGAAATGCTTTGGTTGATTCACCTCGAGTTCTATTTTCACGTTTCATCTCTTGTTCAAAGCCTCCAGTCACAAAACTAGATGTAGAACAAGCTTGACCATGAAACAAAACTACAAAACTCACTCAAACAATGTGGCTCGTCATTTTCTTTTCAAACACAAATCAGCAAGTATTTACAGAGAAGAAAATGTTTTCAACATTTTTTTTATTTGATAGAGTTTTCCATCTTAGATTTATCTTTATCTTCTGCAGCTATTGTACTATGTAACAAAATATCTATTAGTGAAATGTTTTGTGAACCAC
>NW_013969047.1:0-348 GCF_001266775.1 Austrofundulus limnaeus | reverse complement strand
AGGGATCCAGTCTGAGTCAGAGTGCACAGTGATGGGCTTGAAGAGGGAACCTGGTGTTCCTGGGTGGAATCCTTCCTCTAGGAGACGCCTTTCTTCTTCAGTGTATTTACTGTACAGTTTAGCTATAGTCTTTGAATTAGATACCAAAGCTGTACGGAGTTTTTCCGGCGAATGCTGGATAACTTTCATCTGCAGAGAATATATAATAAGTTAAATAAGTGAAACCTGAATTAACCGTTTTGTTCCTCTTTTAAACTCTCTCTAAAAAATGTTGCTTTGAATAAAAAAAAATGAATAAAGGATCATTCACAAAATGTTTTTGCTTAAAACATTCTCAGTAACTGATGG
>NW_013969046.1:0-348 GCF_001266775.1 Austrofundulus limnaeus | reverse complement strand
CAGTAACAGTTGTTTACAGTAACAGTTGTTAACAGTAACAGTTGTTTGCAGTAACAGTTGTTTACAGTAACAGATGTTTACAGTAACAGATGTTTACAGTAACAGTTGTTTGCAGTAACAGTTGTTTGCAGTAACAGTTGTTTGCAGTAACAGATGTTTACAGTAACAGATGTTTGCAGTAACAGATGTTTGCAGTAACAGTTGTTTGCAGTAACAGTTGTTTGCAGTAACAGATGTTTGCAGTAACAGATGCCAAATGTTTCCTGTAGTTTTTCACCAGGTCAGCACACTGCAACAGGGATTTTGGCCCATTCCTCAGATTAGATCTGCTGGTTAGTCTGCAGTTAA
>NW_013969045.1:0-348 GCF_001266775.1 Austrofundulus limnaeus | reverse complement strand
ATTTAGGTTGGTAATTATTATCACACAGCACCCGCCACATTAATTTAGCACGAGTTAAGTCTGTTGCTACTTTATGAAATTAATGCAAATGCTAAACCGCTCATCAAAATATTAGCTCAGCTAATAGCGGGTTAGCTGAACTGTGCCCACCACTGCTCAAACAAACAGAAGAACAAATCAAATCGTCACCTCAACACTGAACAAACACACAAAATGTCAGAACAGTAACATCTGTTCCTACGTTTCTCCGACCTGTTGGTGCTGTTTCCGGCGCTCTCTCCATCGATCCAGACGACGTGCTCGCCACGGCTTCGGCTTTGACTGCCATCGTGGTTTGAGGTGGAGCCT
>NW_013969044.1:0-348 GCF_001266775.1 Austrofundulus limnaeus | reverse complement strand
ACGCAGCACTGACATCTAAATGCATGCCCTACGTCTTAGGGATGATTAAACAAATGGAAATGAATGATCCAAAAGTTCTCGAAGAGTTCTTGAAAACAATCGGCTACGCCAAAATCCTCAACTTCAATCATGGATGTTAATCAACAAAGAATTAACGTACTCTACTGGAATGCTAATGGTCTCACGGACAAGATGTTAGCATTTCTCGACTACCTGAGCGTACAACAAGTTGACGTTGCATGCATCTCAGAAACATTTCTCAAACCAAACTCGAAAATTGACTCGCATCCTGACTACATCGTTCATCGATTTGATCGTGTCGACAGACCAAAAGGCGGTGTTGCTATC
>NW_013969043.1:0-348 GCF_001266775.1 Austrofundulus limnaeus | reverse complement strand
TTATAAGATGTGTTTTGTGTGTATATCTGTGTACTTAATGATTTGCCCCTATTAAAAAAGACTCTGCCATGTCTATATAATGATGATCATCTTATATAAATAGTGCAATTTTAGTTCTCTATAGCAGGGGTTCTCAAACGTTTTGGGTCTCGAGGCCCCTTACAAGGGTAAAAAAATTTACAAGGACCCTCATAAACCCTATGCTGCTTTAAAAATACTTAAGTCATTTTACCTCCTAAATGCCATGGGCATAATGTCTTTTGTACTTTTGTATGCTTGTTCTACTAGTGTATTGTTCTCCGTATGCATTTTCTTAAAATAAAAATCAAATGAACAATTTCTTGAAGA
>NW_013969042.1:0-348 GCF_001266775.1 Austrofundulus limnaeus | reverse complement strand
AGTAATGACCACTTGTAGGAAGTCGTCTCCTCACATGTTTAAAATAATGTACACACATGGCATTACTTCTGACAGTATCGTGGTGGTTTACAGCTGTTATAAGTCCATACCATCTGCTTGGAGTTAGATTTGAAGGTGGCAGATGACTTTCCCTTCTCTTTATCCCCTTCTCTGTTTCTGTTGGTTTTACGTATGTCGGACTTGTTTCCATCCCGGCTTAACGTTTTGCTTGTAGATGAAGACACTAAAATTGGAGACAGACAATAAGAACATATATGGTTTTGGGTTGTAGTTTTATTTTAAAAAGTTCATATATTTGCTGTGAAGAGTTAAAACTGTCTTTTACAC
>NW_013969041.1:0-348 GCF_001266775.1 Austrofundulus limnaeus | reverse complement strand
AACTTTTTCAGTTTTCTGGACTGTGGAAAGCCAAAACTAACCAGAGCCAATCATTCGGCTGAGCTTTTTGTGTGTGCGAGTCATTGACCGGCATCCTTAGTCACATGAGTTCACCCTTTCTGACCCCCACCACCCCCAGATGCCCTCCCACTGTGGGACCCTTCCCTCCCCATCCCTAAGCTGACACTGCGCATTTACACGTTAGCTGCTTTTACCTCTAATAGGATCAGCAGGACTTAACTTTGTCATCTGATAAAACTAAGCAGCTTGACAACTACACGGCTCCTTCTTAACCAATTTATGCTCAATTACGATAACAGAGAAACACTGGAAGGACGAGAATGATGT
>NW_013969040.1:0-348 GCF_001266775.1 Austrofundulus limnaeus | reverse complement strand
GTGTTATCATTTCTCTGATAGGAGCTGTGCCACGACAAGAGGAGGAAGAGGAGGAAGAGGAGGAGGAGGACAGAAAGGGGGAGGGGTGACGAGTCTCATTGCTGGAAAAATGGTCTGATAGCCAAGAAAAAAAGAAACGACAAAAGGAGGGAGAGGAGGAGGGAGGAAAGGGAAAAGTGAGAGTGCCGCACAAAGGATGGGAGCAGACACAAAGAAAGACAGAGAAAGCCGGAGGAGAAAAAAGACGAGTAGAAGGAAATAAGAGTTAAAGTAAAAAAGTAGAGGTGGGGGAAAAAATAAATAAAAGAACGCGGCGAGGTGCCCTGAGCGACTGGTGGGTCAACAAAC
>NW_013969039.1:0-348 GCF_001266775.1 Austrofundulus limnaeus | reverse complement strand
TCTGCTTTGTTTTATCTATTAAAGGTTTCACAGTGTTAGCTCAACCAGCAGTGTTTTGTGAAGGCAGAGGAGCTCTTCAGCCTAATGATGCACATGTACCTGCTGGTTGACTTTGAAGCTGCTGCTGGTGCAGGTTGTAATTATAAACCGTGTCCTGTCTTGTTTGCACTATAGAGTTTGAAAAGAAATCACTGAATATTAAAAGGCCTCATTTCCACTAATATTTGAAAGCTCAGTCCAAGGCAATCAAGAAACTCAAATCAGTGATTAGCTGGAGATTATTTTCACTACGGTCTTTAAATATCAGGGAACCAAGGACACAAGTTGTTGAACATTTGTGATGATGGA
>NW_013969038.1:0-348 GCF_001266775.1 Austrofundulus limnaeus | reverse complement strand
ACCAATGATAAATGATAAACCAATGATAAACCAATGATAAATAATAAACCAATGATAAATCAATAATAAATGATAAACCAATGATAAATCAATAAGAAATGAAAAACCAATGACAAACCAATGATTAACCAATGATAAATGATAAACCAATGATAAATGGCAAACCAATAATAAACCAATGATAAACCAATAGTAGACCAATGACAAACCAATAATAAATGATTAACCAATGATAAACCAATGATAAATGACAAACCAATGATAAACCAATGATAAATGACAAACCAATAATAAACTAATGATAAACCAATAGTAAACCAATGACAAACCAATAATAAATGATTAACC
>NW_013969037.1:0-348 GCF_001266775.1 Austrofundulus limnaeus | reverse complement strand
AGTTAGCAAAAAAGCTAATCTGCTAAATGAGAAGCTAGTTTTGCTGTTAGTGGATTAGCAGAACTGTGCCCACCACTGCTCATCAGTAACTACTATGAAACAGCATAAGCCTGGCACCTGATTGTGCCACCCCCTTGGTGACCCCTTTGGTTAAAATATTACACTTTGTTATGAGTTCTAGTGACATTGGTATACTTTCTAAACATGATTTTACCTGTGCAGTTTCTCCTTTGATATATTTCATTTTCCCTGTAGTTTCAGTCTTTGGACTTGGTCTCTTTATTGAGCATTAAATTAGCAAAAAAGGGGATAATTATCTCTAACTTACCTGCCTACTGACAAGATGCT
>NW_013969036.1:0-348 GCF_001266775.1 Austrofundulus limnaeus | reverse complement strand
TGTTTGTATTCTGCAAGACGGCGAAAGGAAAAAATAAGGAATACTTCTCTCCTCCGTGTTTGTTTACTCTAATGGAAAACCATTCAGGCAAAATGTAGAGCGGAGCGGCATCACACGCTCACGCACCGACGCTGAGCGTCACAAAGTTCCGTCTCTTTTATCACCTTTATTGTGAACAGGTATCCTGAGATTACACTTGATCATTAGAGGGAGATAAACAACGAAACAGGAGCGGTGTTGAGATTTAAAAACAGAATATATTCCACCTGACCTGAAGGCATTTTTGCTACACGATGTAGGAGTATCTGAAAAATGTTGAGAGCTGCTGCACAGGAAGAGGAACGGCAC
>NW_013969035.1:0-348 GCF_001266775.1 Austrofundulus limnaeus | reverse complement strand
AGATGCGGTAGTTGCCTGCAGACGTTGAGCATTTTCATTGAAATGCATTGCGGCCAGGTACAGTCTGGTTAAAGTAGCATAAAAGAATATTACACGTTAGTTTGAAGTTGCACCATAAAACTCAACACACAGTATTTACAATTTCGAAAATAAAAAATCATAAATACAGTGTGACTAAAACAACACTGCTATTTACCTGCACAGCATTCCCAGGTAAGGATAGTGTGACATTTTTGTGGCAAAGCGGAGAATGACACTGTGGAAAGATTCTACTGCCGAAGTCTGCAAGTGTGGGCTGAGCTTTTCGACATCCTTCAGCATCTTCTTTGAGGTGAGCAGGTTCTCCAG
>NW_013969034.1:0-348 GCF_001266775.1 Austrofundulus limnaeus | reverse complement strand
CCCCTATTAGCCGTTAGCTTTTAGCTGCTGGGTGATTGGCGGAACCACGCCCACCACTGGATTCAGGCGATGTTTCAGTTCTTACCGCAGTTCTCCTCGTCGCTCCGATCGCCGCAGTCATCGCTGCCGTCACAGAGCTGACGCTGCTCCACGCAGCCGCCGCGACGACACGCCTCCATCCCCGCTGGACATTCCTTCCCAGGGAGGGGAGCTGAGCGTGGGAAAAAAAGACCATCAACATCCAAAACATTCAGGTCAACACTCTGATCAGGGCTGAAATGAGAGCCTCACAGGGTAGAGCACAGTCCAGAAACTCCAGCTGGTCCACGGCTACGTCTCCCCCTCGCC
>NW_013969033.1:0-348 GCF_001266775.1 Austrofundulus limnaeus | reverse complement strand
GTACTTTTGTCAGCATGGTTTCCAGATCTTCAAAGTACTTTTACTGTTCTCTAGTGTTGTGGTTCTCAAAGCTGGGGTCTAGACAAGGACTGTACAATCCTGGTCCTCCAGAGCTGCTATCCTACATGTTTTACTTGTTTCCCTTCTCAAAAAACACTTCATTCAGTCATTACATTATCTCTTTGAGTTCTGCAGAAGCCAGGCAATCACCCTTTCATTCAAACAGGTGTGGTGGATCGAAGAAACCTCAGAAAATAATTATGTGACATTGGACAAGGCTCATTGTTCAAAATCTGTTAGACATGTTTGCATTCTTCAATATGAATCGACATCATGAGTCTCTGAACC
>NW_013969032.1:0-348 GCF_001266775.1 Austrofundulus limnaeus | reverse complement strand
AATATGATTCCTGTTATTACGTCAATCCAGCCTCAGACTGCAGCCTGCAGGAAATATTCATTTGGGTGTACCGCAGCGATAAACACAAATAACCATGGATTAGTGCACCTCATCACCATCTAAATGATTCTAAACAAAGACAAAACCGTTTAGAAAATCCATCTCGTTTTAGCTTTATCCTAAAGCAGAAACCAATGAATTTGTCTGTAACTACACACAAACAATGCAGATAAGTTCCACCTCTGTATGAAATTAGACAACATTTCCAGGTAAAATGTATCCAGAGTTTAGCAGCAAAACTGTTTCAAAGTTACCTGCTGAGTCTAAAACCTTATAAATCCAGCTTTA
>NW_013969031.1:0-348 GCF_001266775.1 Austrofundulus limnaeus | reverse complement strand
ACTCAGAAGATTTTTTTGTGGTTGACATCATAGGCAGTAATGCCATGAGCTGTGCGCAGGTGACAAAACGTGCAGTCAGGAACACTGAGCTTTGGGGTCGTTACTGTGCATTCATTACACTCATTACTGGAGGCTTGCAGAACAGATGATTTTAAGGAGGGGACATAAGAGTCTGCTGCAGGTGGCTGAATTCCACAGACTGTGATGTAAAGGTGACGCAGCATAAATATCTGAAAAATAGTGTCAATAATTGAACCACTAAAAGTTGTTTTAAATGATGATAATCTATTTGACAAACTTGTCTACACAACTGGGTAACTTTTTCAAACTTTTCTTTTCAGAACTCTT
>NW_013969030.1:0-348 GCF_001266775.1 Austrofundulus limnaeus | reverse complement strand
TTGTAAAACTGTTAACAAAAATTGGAAAAGTAAAAGTAATGAGTAGCTGTTAAATGTTAAAGTAAGGAAGTAAAAGTATCATTTTTAGGTTTCAAACAATCTTGTATAAAGTATCTCAAAGTGATGAGTAAAAGTACAAGTATAATATAATGAAATTACTTTGGTAAGGGTTCTAGTCTCCTTTAAGAATATTACTTGAGTAAAAGCCTTAAAGGATCAGATTTTTTTTGTACTTAAGTATCAAAAGTAAATTTCTGACACAAATTCCACTTAAGTATTTAAAGTAAAAGTACTGCGTATAATGAGCGGTTAGATTTTCCAAAATACATTCATTGGGCCTCATGCAAG
>NW_013969029.1:0-348 GCF_001266775.1 Austrofundulus limnaeus | reverse complement strand
AAGTTACATACTGCACCTTTAAACTCATTTTTTGTACTATGGTGGAAACCAAACAGAACATGTTTCCAGTTTAACTTAAAATTATATTTTGAATCAATATTTAGTCACAAAAATGAGTGACAAATTCTGAAGAGAGAGAACAGAAATCTGTCAGACTGAACCTGTTTAAGGTTTTATTTTCCAGGGTACATCCTATGAATATAATTGAAAGACATTTATTTTACTTTATTGGTGAGAAAGAAAATATTTGACATAATCCAGACATTCCTTCAGGTCACACAGCAGATCAACACAGCAGACATGTAAAAACACAGAAGAGCCAAACATCCGAGTCACAGACCCCAATCA
>NW_013969028.1:0-348 GCF_001266775.1 Austrofundulus limnaeus | reverse complement strand
ACTATTTCTAATCAGCTAGAACTAAATTTTAACAAGCTGCTAATGGAAATATTTATTGTTTTTATTTGTTTTTTTATTAACCTGATTATGTAGAGTTTATTGTTAAACTATTGTAAATAAACATTTTAATTTTAAATTTTGTTAAAATTCAAAAAAATCTTCACCATCATCTTCAGCTTTCAGAAGGCCGGGTACATCTTTCAGGAAGCTCCCAAACATCATGGATCCTGTAGAGACAGAGAGCAAGTCTGTTACATACCATCATGCTCATGTCCTGATGTACAAAAAACAAACAGATTCCTCATGCTGAGACTAATAGAAGTAAAACATGTTTTTTAATAATAAAAA
>NW_013969027.1:0-348 GCF_001266775.1 Austrofundulus limnaeus | reverse complement strand
TTAGGATAAGAATACAAACATGTTCTTGCATGAGGCCCATTGACTCTTGATTGACTCTTGGATCACTCTCAGGTGGATCTGATTGAACTAATGTGGCTTCTGGAGGTAACTGTTGGGGCTTTAATTCAAAGGGACTGATATCAGTTTTATGTTTTAAAAGGTCATCTTTCAGAACTGTTTTAGATATAGAAAGATTAATTTCCGAAAGGTTTGTCAGAATTCATTCAGTAGTTCATGGGATATTTTGCTAACAGACAATCTACTCCATATAGTTAATGGCAAAATTTTGAAGAAAGATCTTGTGGAATCTGTCATTTGTCAGAATAGGTTCAGAAAACTGTTCGATCG
>NW_013969026.1:0-348 GCF_001266775.1 Austrofundulus limnaeus | reverse complement strand
GAGTTAATGATGACAGCACCGGGCTGTAAACTGACAGATGTTAGCTCGCTAACACTTAGCTCTGAGCAGCAGCGACACACAAAGTGAGACATTTAAAACGTTCCTGACAGAACAAACTGCTTCTTCTTTGTTCCGCGCCGCTAACGTTCCTCACACATCAGATGAAAGTACAGCAGAAGGCCTTCAGAAGAGAACAAAATGTGTTTTAATGTTTTTTACTTACTACAGGTCCCTTCATGGTGGCGGCTGCCATCTTGTTTTCTTCGGCAGATGTCAGATGTGGGCGGTGCTGCACTGAGCGGACACCACAGCGCCACGGGCGGCAGGGAGTGGTAACTACAACTGGAC
>NW_013969025.1:0-348 GCF_001266775.1 Austrofundulus limnaeus | reverse complement strand
GAGAAAACTGTGGTAGAAATTCAGATTCTAATTAACTTAAATACGAATAAATTGCCTAGCTATAACATTTGCCAGTACAGCATTTTATTTTGTTCAGGTAATTCTAGAGACAAGAACATAAAATCAGATTTTCTCGGTTTAGTCAAAAGATTGAATCCAAACAGCGTGAGTGGTGTTAGTCGTCACTTTACATTTCCTGACAGAGCAGCTCTTCTCTCAGGGAGGCGCAGCCCAGACCGCATCATGTGTCGCCTTAAATTCCCCTCTGTGCGTGGCTCATTACATGGTCACTTGAACATACAAGGCATGCAGGCTTCAGTGCCACAGTGTGTCACTTCACGTGTCGCT
>NW_013969024.1:0-348 GCF_001266775.1 Austrofundulus limnaeus | reverse complement strand
CAGCAGGAGATATTCCTTCCTTCCTGATGTTTATTTCCCCAAAAACCAGTGCAAACCTCAGATTCTGTACCCTCCAACTTCCCTCACCTCCCTTGTCTCCCCCCACAAAAATATAGTCTTGAAAGTCAGCGCCCTGAGGAGCATGAGGCTCCTCTGGAAATGTTGCTTCTCCGTGGCAGCTGAACAAAGCAGAGGTCTGCATCTGTTTGTGTGTTTGTGTTAAAGAGGCACCAGAGGACCAGAACTGAAGGTGAGAAAAGGCAGAAGGTGGAAAACAAGCAAACTGTGTGACACTCTGCGTGTGTGTTTCACAGTATATCTAACACACCTCTTTAAGTGGCTTGTATG
>NW_013969023.1:0-348 GCF_001266775.1 Austrofundulus limnaeus | reverse complement strand
ATGTGTAGGTGAGCTGCTAAATTATTCAATAGCTTCACCTTTTAAAATTCTTAATGACTAGTTTTATATTGGTGGGATTTGTCCTATTTTCACAATCTAGTTTTCAAAGGAAGGAAGTATGTGCTTAAATTCAAATCACGCTCATGTGTCAGATGTAGAATATTATTCCTCCACTTTTCTTTTCTTTTTTCTCTCCTAATGTTAAATTGTCTGCTCTGCCACCTTTGAATTAAATGTTCAAAACAGTCTAATTTGATTGTTTTGGGCATTAAATACAAGTAAAGAGTAAAAGACATTATTTTTTATAGCTCAACACACCAGCACACCTAAATATTAACATTTCACTAC
>NW_013969022.1:0-348 GCF_001266775.1 Austrofundulus limnaeus | reverse complement strand
ACCTGGTGGTGTTCTACACCTGGTGGTGTTCTACACCTGGTGGTGTTCTACACCTGATGTTCTACACCTGGTGTTCTACACCTGGTGGTGTTCTACACCTGGTGTTTTACACCTGATGTTCTACACCTGGTGGTGTTCTACACCTGATGTTCTACACCTGGTGTTCTACACATGGTGTTCTACACCTGGTGGTGTTCTACACCTGATGTTCTACACCTGGTGTTCTACACCTGATGTTCTACACCTGGTGGTGTTCTACACCTGGTGTTCTACACCTGGTGTTTTACACCTGGTGTTTTACACCTGATGTTCTACACCTGGTGTTTTACACCTGGTGTTTTACACCTG
>NW_013969021.1:0-348 GCF_001266775.1 Austrofundulus limnaeus | reverse complement strand
ACATCTGTAGTAACAGTTGTAGTAACATCTATAGAAACAGTTGTAGTAACAGTTGTAGTAACATCTATAGAAACAGTTGTAGTAACAGTTGTAGTAACAGTTGTAACATCTGTAGTAACAGTTGTAGTAACAGTTGTAACATCTGTAGTAACAGTTGTAGTAACAGTTGTAGTAACAGTTGTAACATCTGTAGAACAGTTGTAGTAACAGTTGTAGTAACAGTTGTAACATCTGTAGTAACAGTTGTAGTAACATCTATAGAAACAGTTGTAATAACAGTTGTAGTAACAGCTGTAGTAACAGCTGTAGTAACATCTGCAGTAACAGCTGTAGTAATAGTTGTAGTAA
>NW_013969020.1:0-348 GCF_001266775.1 Austrofundulus limnaeus | reverse complement strand
TGGCTGAATATTTGTGTATAACTTGGTGTTCTGCAAAGCTAAATGTAAAACCATCATTGTTTTAAATCCTTTCCTCTCTCCTCATGTGGCCTCAGGGGAAAAGTTTATAACCCTGCTTCTGTCTGGTATCACAACCACATCCTATTTCCTTCATCATCATCCTCCCTTTAACGGGAGCATCAGTTCTGCATCACTGAATCTCCTCAGAGATTAACAAGGTGAGTGCAGAGAAGAGCAACCAGGAGAGGAGGAGATGCTGTGGGTGGATTCATCCCAGATTCCAGGTTTTAGAGAAAATAATACTCGGCTGTAAGTGGAAATGAATCAAGGGGTGCGCTGTCGATATCG
>NW_013969019.1:0-348 GCF_001266775.1 Austrofundulus limnaeus | reverse complement strand
ATATATTTTATTCTATGCTTATTATTTATTTTTTAAAAAGCTGATGGCCGAAACTGCTCTCCATACATTCTCACAGCAGCAATCTGCATCTGGCTTTTCCCTTATCTCTAGACGGAATGTAGCTCGCTGTTTCAGACAGGGAGAGGGAAAAAAGGAAAAAGATATTGCTTTTACTTGTCAAAGAGAACTCTATCGTTATAAACAATGGTAGATTTATTAATATATTTACGCTTCCTGATAAGTTCAGCCACCTTTCACGAGAGGGGGTCGGTTCACTTCCGCTTTCCGATAGTGAACCAACTTTTTGACTGAATTAATATCAGCAGCGTCTAAAAGTACAGTCCTTAA
>NW_013969018.1:0-348 GCF_001266775.1 Austrofundulus limnaeus | reverse complement strand
AGGTAATACGTCTGTTATAATTGGCCACAAACGCACGTCAGATGTGCACGGCACTCCAGCGGGAGGCGGGCAGAAATTCTGAGAAAAGCTTGTGCAATTTATCATTATGTAATTTAAAAAACCGCTGTTCAGGCTGGAATTTAAATGCTCCCTTTTTCTTTCAAGCAGCTTTAAATTGTTGCGTCATTTTTCGGAGTGCGTTTTGAGCTTTGTACCTTTTCCCACTAATAATTCAAAATCCTAATGCATGTTAATTTTCACGGAGGCTGCGGGCTTCGTGTTGTTCACAGCTGCAAAATCACGTCGAGGTGCTGTGAAGAGAGGCTGGCAGGATGGAGGGATTGTTTG
>NW_013969017.1:0-348 GCF_001266775.1 Austrofundulus limnaeus | reverse complement strand
AAGGAATGAGAGTTTTTTTGTTGACACCAGAGGATCAAATGTAATAAAACGAACTTTTTAAAAAATGTTTCTGTTCAAATATGTTGATTAAAGCAACAAACAGTGCAGAAACTGAACACATATGTGTCGAACAGTTTTCCTCTTCAATAAATATGAATACAAACCGTTTGAAGCAAACAAAACATAAAGACTTAATGAGCTGAAGTGCAACGACACGACATCCTGACGTTAAACTGGTTCTGGTAAAAGTCTCTGTTTATGTGACTTCAGTAAATTTCTCATATTTAGCTTTGTGCAACGTGTTCCTTCACACAGTGTCTTTAAACTAAAACTACAAACTAAAACAGC
>NW_013969016.1:0-348 GCF_001266775.1 Austrofundulus limnaeus | reverse complement strand
AGAGATTTAACCCTGTTCCTTATTTTAGAAGCGTTTGTTTTGGAAAATGTCTTATCCAATGCATCTTTAGGAGCAAAAGAGCATTAAATCAACTCAAAGTCAACTCCATAGGTTAGATTGAGCTGCCGAGTAAAGACTGTTCTTCATCTCGTATCAGAGAAGGCCGAGGGAGCCATGTGTTGTGCTCCAAAACTTCAGCAGCAGGAATGATGAGTGGAACTATAAAGCTGAAACCTAAGTTATTGTGAGGTGTAATTCTTCAGAGAGTATAAAGAAAATGAGGAACCAAAGAAGAGAAATTGCGAAAAGCCAGAATTGTCGCCCTGGAGGTGCAGCTGAAGATTCACA
>NW_013969015.1:0-348 GCF_001266775.1 Austrofundulus limnaeus | reverse complement strand
CTTCTAAATGATGACAGTCATTAACTATATAAAAACATCAAATGATTAAATAACCAGCATATTTATGGGCCCAGAATAACAGACCTGAGCTTTGATTCTCTGCTGAGGCTTGATGGATCCTGGTTTGCACATCACCATCCCTCTCTTCAATTCTTCCCTCTTTATCCCCCGGATCAGAGCGCCCAAGTTATCTCCTGCCTCTGACCGGTCCAAAGTCTTGTGGAACGTCTCAACACCTGAGCCGAAGGAAAAAAACATATATAGCAACTATAATATTCAATATGAATTTTATGTATTCTGGACATGAGACACATTTAAAGGTGTTTCATCATCAGAAATAATGAGCGT
>NW_013969014.1:0-348 GCF_001266775.1 Austrofundulus limnaeus | reverse complement strand
AGGAGTAGAGGCAGACACAGTTCCAGGGGATTCGCCTGGCTTTCAGATCCACGCCTCCACCTCCACCCTCTCCTTTTTCTCTTCATCGCCCTCGTCGGAGAAGAGCGGAGGTCACTCCCGGGCTGAACGTTCCAGCTCCACCGAGTCTATGGTTTCCTGCTCTGCTGAATCTATGATTCCCTGCACTTCAGCTCCGGGAGGGTCCTAGGTTCTTCACCCTCCAGCTCCGCCACAGAGAGTCGAGGCCTCCGCCTCCTGCGCTCCAGAGAGGGTCGAGGACTCCGCCTCCTGCGCTCCAGAGAGGGTCGACGCCTTCACCATGGGCTGTGTGGTTGCACCTGAGGAGAG
>NW_013969013.1:0-348 GCF_001266775.1 Austrofundulus limnaeus | reverse complement strand
GGTCACAGGTCAGCTGGGTAAACGCAGAGGTCGATATATGTCGATATGAGTTCATAGGCAGTTCCAGTTCGTAAACCCTACCAGTTCGTAGGCCGTCTTAATTCATAGGCTCTCCCAGTTCGTAGGCCGTCCCAGTTTGAGGCTGTTCCAGTTTGTAGGCCATCCCAATTCGTAGACCGTCCCAATTCGTAGGCTGTCCTAATTCCTAGGCCATCCCAGTTGGTGGACTGTCCCAATTCCTAGGCCGTCCCAATTCGTAGACTTTCCCAATTCATGGGCCGTCCCAATTCGTAGACTGTCCCAATTCGTAGGCAGTCCCAATTCGTAGACTGCCCCAATTCGTAGGCC
>NW_013969012.1:0-348 GCF_001266775.1 Austrofundulus limnaeus | reverse complement strand
CCTCTGGGGAGTTTCTTAGCACAAACACACTCTGTAGAAGGACCACCAAGACCACCATTATTTAATTTCAGCAGAAGGTATATTTCTCTTTTCACAAATTCAGACTCAGAAACAAGGCTTTTCCTGCATGATGCAGATTTTTCACCCTGCACAAGATGGCTGCTCACGACTGTGAAAACCACGTGATAGCACCTCAAGGGTTATATGGCTGCAGCAAACTGAGGAGGTATAAAGTCCTCTTCAAGAGGAGCATGAGAAACTGTTTCCAATAATGAGTGCTGTTGTTGATTCCATTGTTTTTGTCATTGTTTGGAGCCAAAACTGCAGTTTTTCTCCCACACCACCAGA
>NW_013969011.1:0-205 GCF_001266775.1 Austrofundulus limnaeus | reverse complement strand
GGTTCGGACACACTCGCCCAAAGTCAAAATGGCGGAGCTTCTTGTTTTTAGCGCTTAGCCTAGGTAGCTCCGTGTTAGCAGCTAGTTAGCAGCTAGTTAGCAACATGAACTAACATGCATTTGAAGTTTTTAATAACCGAATTTCACAAAAGAAAGTTAGCGACTGCAAATCTATGGCTTTTGTGAATCTTATCGCGTCCTTGAG
>NW_013969010.1:0-348 GCF_001266775.1 Austrofundulus limnaeus | reverse complement strand
TTATCTCAATTTCGGTTAAAAGAATTGACACAATCCTACACACTGTGACTTTAAAGTAAGAGAATGATCAGTAAAAAAAATTGAAGTCAATGTAAGTCCTCACAAGGATTGTAAGACAAAACGTGTGTGTGTGCGTGTGTATACAGGTTTTTGCTTCCTGGTGGGGATGATTTTGGACAATTTTCCCCGCATACACAGCCTTGTGAGGATCCTCTGTTACTTATGGAAACAAAATCCCGGTTCCCATCGGGGGATTTACTATTGGTGAGTCAGGGTTAGGCTATGGAAATGACTGGTAAATGAATGGAAGAGAAAGTCCCCAGAAGAAGAAGAACAAACGTGTGTGTG
>NW_013969009.1:0-348 GCF_001266775.1 Austrofundulus limnaeus | reverse complement strand
AATTGAGGGTGTTCAAAGACACCCAGAACAGGTAAAAATATTAAATATTCGCAAAACTCACACGGAACCTCACTTCTAAAGATCTAATCTTCATAATCTCTAAACTTAAACACAACTTCAGTGGGGATTACTTGTTTGTTTTGACCTATAAAAAAGAAAGTTTGAGAATCTGATTGAACAGAAAACCTCCCTCCCTCGCTCAGAGCTGTGACGCGCTGCTCGATGGAAATCCTTGCACAGAGCTGAATTCCAGCAACCTTGTGGAAAATGACCATTAAAGTCGTCTCAAATCTTGGCAGCATGCGTTATGCATGGATTGTGTTGTAACAGTCTGATTCATCTCTGATC
>NW_013969008.1:0-348 GCF_001266775.1 Austrofundulus limnaeus | reverse complement strand
AGAGACCAGGGGGTCATCAGGTAAACCCCAACACCTGAGAGACCAGGGGGTCATCAACACCTGAGAGGCCAGGGGGTCATCAGGTAAACCTCAACACCTGAGAGACCAGGGGGTTATCAGGTACTGTAAACCCCAACACCTGAGAGACCAGGGGGTTATCAGGTAAACCCCAACACCTGAGAGACCAGTGGGTCATCAGGTAAACCCCAACACCTGAGAGAGTTATCAGGTAAACCCCAACACCTGAGAGACCAGGGGGTCATCAGGTAAACTTCAACACCTGAGAGACCAGGGGGTTATCAGGTAAACCTCAACACCTGAGAGACCAGGGGGTCATCAGGTAAACCC
>NW_013969007.1:0-246 GCF_001266775.1 Austrofundulus limnaeus | reverse complement strand
TAGTGTCATCTACATACTCATATTTTAACTTAGTGTCATCTACATACTCATATTTTAACTTAGTGTCATCTACATACTCATATTTTAACTTAGTGTCATCTACATACTCATGTTTTAACTTAACTTAGTGTCATCTACAGACTCATGTTTTAACTTAACTTAGTGCCATCTACAGACTCATATTTTAACTTAACTTAGTGTCATCTACAGACTCATATTTTACCTTAACTTAGTGTCATCTACAGG
>NW_013969006.1:0-348 GCF_001266775.1 Austrofundulus limnaeus | reverse complement strand
AATTAAATTAATTTCTCATTTCCTTGAGTAAGTTGCAACTGCTTTGGTATGCAAATGACTCTGTACAGTCATCTGATGTTTCCCACATTATCAGTTATTATCATATTGATCAAAACACACGTGTCACTGTTGAATAATCTCGCCCCTCAACATTTCAGCATTAGTTCATGGCTTCAGTCTTTAAATGCAAAATGGTTGAACAAGTTCTCATTTTATACATCTGCATTAAACTTTTTTTTCTAAATCTGTTCTGAATTGGTAAATTGCTCTCAGATGAATGCTGACTTTCATCCACACAATACAGACCACCCTCTCTGCAGGGATCTCATCCCTGAACAAGAGATGGAT
>NW_013969005.1:0-348 GCF_001266775.1 Austrofundulus limnaeus | reverse complement strand
CGCCATGAGTCAGGCGACCAAAGTCCACCTTCCTCACCTGAACTCCTGCAGACAAACCCGCGGCAGAACCAGGTCAGGACAAACCCAAACACACGAACAGAAAGAGTCGCTCTCAAACCTTTTCGTTTTAACATCTCCAAATCTGTGGAGTTTGTTTTGACTGTGGGGACGCTGCTCACAAGTCGGACGGAGACGTTCCTGCTGGGCAGCTCCTCCAGTCTCTTCAGGAGGTCTTTCCCCTGCAGACAGTGGAGTTTCTCAGAAACATTAAGCTCCACTGAATTATTTGAACATTTCAGCTGAAAACTCACCAGAAGGTCAGAGGAAGTGTTGACACTGATGTCCTCG
>NW_013969004.1:0-348 GCF_001266775.1 Austrofundulus limnaeus | reverse complement strand
TGCTATAGCAGTGTATGTTGTAGTGCTTTTGTGAGTTATTCCAAAATAGCCAAAAGGATCTGTGAATATTTTCAGCTGGTGACCTTCGCTGAGCTGCTTACTGCCGTGTAATTTCAGCCCTGAAAACAAAGGCTTGTTTAACTTGTTATTGTACTGTTTCTCAACACACCCAGAAGCATTTTTTTTCCTCCCACCGTCATGTTTGACTTGGCCGCTGCTGTAGATTTATCCCGTTCAGTTCCAGACAGATTAGCCGAGTTCCGTCAAGGTTTTTCCCTACATTAACCTCCCAAAAAATGGAAACCTGGAATCCTTTCTTTGCTGTGCAGAACCATGACTTCTGCCTGA
>NW_013969003.1:0-348 GCF_001266775.1 Austrofundulus limnaeus | reverse complement strand
TTTTTGGTATTTTTCTCTTAGACAAATTCCATCAGCTCATTCTGAACTTTCCATCAGGAATGAAGAAAATCCTCGAGGTAAACATAAATAAAAACACATCAATTCTCAAACTGCCTCAGCTTCAACAAAGCACAGCTGACTGGAACAAAGACAGCAAATCCAGGACCTACTGTAAGCTGCAGAGAGAATACCTGAGCAGGACAAGTTCATGTGGGCAAGAAACGGGAACAAGAGAAATATTTCTGAATACTAAAACAAAAAAATAAATAAATAACGTGGACAAAAGAGTCAAAGATACAGCAGGAGACAGAGATGAATGTGTTGGGTGGAGAGAAAAAAGGGAAAATG
>NW_013969002.1:0-349 GCF_001266775.1 Austrofundulus limnaeus | reverse complement strand
GCAAACAAAAGCTTCAAAAACTCAAGGAAAGAATGGACCGGGCGAGAAACCGTTTTCATTCCATTCGGGAGTGTCTAAAAGACTTCATAAAATAAAAACTGTTTTGAAATGATCCAAACAACATCTGAGTGGTATTTCATATGAAGAGAATTCAAATCATAGAAAAACAAACAACATGTCTTCAGGTCAACACTCAGCCCCGTGGCGGGTGCATATCATTTGGTTAGAATTAGAGAGGGTGACGAGTGGAAAACCACCTTTAATACTCCATCTGGTCATTATCAGTATTTAGTTATGCCCTTTGGTCTAATCCAGTGGTTCCCAAACTTTTTATCTTCTGACCCACAAA
>NW_013969001.1:0-349 GCF_001266775.1 Austrofundulus limnaeus | reverse complement strand
GTCTTCTTCTACCTTTAGCTTCTACCTTTAGCTCGCTTTGATACTTTTAGCTAGTATTTTTCTAGATTTTAGCTTTTAATTTGGTTTTCAGTGCTGCTGCCCTGTGATTCTGAAGCTGCAGGTTTGAGCCCAGGATGCATCCTAGGAAGGGCAATTAGGAAAATGTAATGTTCTGTTTATATCAACACTAGGGCTGAGTACCATGGACAGTTCTCTAGATTAATTTGATTTTGATTCATAAGGTTCTGAATCGATTAATCACGATTTGATTTGATTTGATTTGATTTGATTCAGTTTGATTCAATTCGATCTGCTCTTAAATAATGAAAATGGTTCAACTGTATTGCAA
>NW_013969000.1:0-349 GCF_001266775.1 Austrofundulus limnaeus | reverse complement strand
ATCGAAATGCTTCAGAGAGCGTGTTCAAATCTAAATCAATTCAAAAGTCACAGTGAGTTATTAATGACACAAAGTTTCCTTCGAGTCATGAGCAGTTAATGTTAAACCTGCAATAAACTCAGCTGATCAGTAACCAGAGGAAGCGCCTGCAGGAGAAGACCCCTCCTTTCTTCTTCCCTGTGCAGAAAACAAAACATGAGTTTCATCTCTGTCAATTTATCCCCGAAAGCTTTTTATTTTTATTCATTTTCCTCCTCAAGCGAATTTAAAACAAACTCCATCCAAAGTGTGAATTTCTTGAAACTGATTAATATATTTGACATTTTTCAGTTTCTGTTTGTTTCTAACG
>NW_013968999.1:0-349 GCF_001266775.1 Austrofundulus limnaeus | reverse complement strand
GAATTACGACCGCATCATACTTACAGGCAGACACACAGAGAGCAGCAGCTCGTCTGGTAAACTGTGGCTAACAAGGAGATAAAAGCTTCGGTATTTAGCGAGGGTGAACGCCTGGTTGTCATTATTTCCATCGTTAAAGTGCTTGAGATCTGCGTCATCTCTGGCACTTTTACTGGATTTGTCCAAAGCCTCAGCAAAGATTTAAGTCCAGACGAGTTCTTGAACGCTAGCTTGTAGTTTTTAGTGCATTATGTGTTTTGAACTTGTGGAATGACTTTTTCTCTTTTGTTTAAATTTGAGATCAGTCTTAAAGGTCTTTTTTTATAATTAATGTGCCTCATTTAAAGGG
>NW_013968998.1:0-349 GCF_001266775.1 Austrofundulus limnaeus | reverse complement strand
ATTAGCTTTCGATAACAAGTTGTCTGGATCAGAACAAAAGAAACTAAGGAATCTCTAATGTTACCTGCTGACTCTCCACAGGACTTAAAGATAACAGAGAACATGGTGACTTTTGTTTGCAAAGATTTGCGCTCCTACGTGGTACCGAAAACAAAGCAGTGGTTTGACGAGCGGCTTGGCGCCCGAACCAAACTACGGTATGTAAACAAAACATCTGACTGAACTGTTCACCACCGGCATGTTTAAATGTGTTAAAGACGACATTCTAACAAAATCGATTAGTTTTGTTACCAATATTATTATTTTTAAACTTTAAGAAATGTCTTCCACAGTGATTAAATTTTGTAGT
>NW_013968997.1:0-349 GCF_001266775.1 Austrofundulus limnaeus | reverse complement strand
GCCCATAAACATCAAATAATAAAAGTAGCCTCATAAAGACTTTAAAAAAATTGTAAGTGAAAATTTGTCATATTATATTTTTTGTTTTAGTTTTCATGCTTTGTGATTTTTAAAGTGGGATAGGTGTACTTAATATATTTTTTAAAAATACTGAAAAAAACCCCCCGCATATATAGGCATGTGGAGGTCAGTGCTGAGACCAGAGGTCTGCAACCATGGCTCATGGTTTTATCCCAGCTGGCATTTTGAGTCTATTTACTGTTGAATCAAAATCAGGTGGTTGTGTGGGATAACCATTGCATTTTGTTATGATTTTGCAAATTTAAAGAGTAACTTACCCCAAAATTAA
>NW_013968996.1:0-349 GCF_001266775.1 Austrofundulus limnaeus | reverse complement strand
GCTAAAGGTAGCAGCCTTATGTTGAAAGTTGCACCTTGATGATAAAATGGTTGTAAGAAATTCAACATTAGCAGAAGAAAACCCATAAAACTGCTAAAAAGTGATCATTTGTAGTAAAACAGCTAAAACGGCCGATGTTTTCAGTAAAACAGCTAAAAGTAGCTGGAAAAATTAATTCACATAAGGATGCATACGAAGCACAAGTTTGCTGAATTTAGCAGAATAAGTTGTAATGGCTACAAAAATGTGTATGTAGCTTAAAAAGCGAACTTCAGCTAATAACAGCTAAAATTAAGCTAAATTTGTAGCAAATAGCTGAATATAGCAGAAAGCACCTGAAGTAGCATAC
>NW_013968995.1:0-349 GCF_001266775.1 Austrofundulus limnaeus | reverse complement strand
CTGTCTTTGATTTGAAAGTGCTCAAGCTTTCAGCAGCTTATACATTTGACATGCTTTTATAAAGCAGCAGGATTTGATGCTTTGAGTTGCACAATTTAACCACTGTTGTATTAAAACTTGCTCGCTGCATAAAGTTGTGAGAGCAGTAAGTACTTTGTGTGATTTTGCAATTGAGCAAAACTAGGCCAGTGTGGATGTTATTGTTCAGTGTATAAAGAGGGAGGAAGTGTTTTTAATGTAAGACAAATCACGTTACTTATATTTCTAATGGACTCGCAAGTCTAATGCATTGAGACCAGTGACTGGTAGCTTAGTAACTTCATCTCTTACATAGTCAGAAACTTACCTG
>NW_013968994.1:0-349 GCF_001266775.1 Austrofundulus limnaeus | reverse complement strand
GACACTACGTGACAAACGTGGAACTACGTTTTTTTATTCCGATGCTGCTCCTCGGAGAACGTCTCTGAGGAATAATAAGGGCTTCTGTGTTGTTTTTGTTTGTTTTTGTTCTGAACACATTCCACGCTGTCAGTCCTCTGATGAGCTGTTAGTTTGTCCCGTTAGCTGTTGGTTTTAAGGCCCCTTCCTGTTTGAATTTAGCAATAACGTTTCAGAAAAACAAAACTAATCGTATTCATGTTTGTGAAATCTCAAACCAAGCGTCTAGAATTGTTTGACTCTTAGTGTTGATGACGTTTGGTTTGTGTTCACACGTTCAGCCTGCCTTTTCTTTTTAAATGTTTTTTTT
>NW_013968993.1:0-349 GCF_001266775.1 Austrofundulus limnaeus | reverse complement strand
TCCCAGTTTCTCTAAATATCCACCCTGGGTCATGTCTGCTAAAAATATACACAAAATCACTTTTTTTTCTCGGTTGCCACAGTTTGAAACTGGGTGTAATCCCAGTAAGACGCAGCGTGAACTGTCAGTTCTCAGTCCTGCTCAGACCTGGTTCTGCAGGTGAAGGTGCGCCCTCTCGTCCCCGGTACACACTGTTTTTGAGTCTGACCCACTTCCTGTTTGTCTGGATCTGTTAATCTCCCTGTTTCTGTAATCCTAACCTGCAGTTTCATGTTGGGAGGTTCTTTCAGCACACAGAGAACCCTCGTCCATCATCGCCCACATTCACCATGAGATTAACAGATAAACC
>NW_013968992.1:0-349 GCF_001266775.1 Austrofundulus limnaeus | reverse complement strand
CAAAAAACAGGCAAGTTAAAGTAAAAGTACTTTTACACACTAATAAATAAACTGATGAATTTACTGAACCTGTCATGATTTTTGTTTTATGGTTCATTTTGTTAGAATTCTTCTGTTTCATTGATTGGTCATCTTATTTTCTCATTTCCTGTTAGTTTTCTCCATTTCCTGTCCTCCTCTCAGTAGCTTCTTAGTGTTTTTCCAGCCTGCCACTCTCACCTGTGTATAATCTGTAATCACCCAGGTGCTCCCACCACTCCCAGTCATCCTCAGCTTATTTAACCAGTGTCGAGCCTTGTTTCAGTTTGGTCTGTGTGCTGCTGCACCAGCCTTTTTCTTTTATTTAATA
>NW_013968991.1:0-349 GCF_001266775.1 Austrofundulus limnaeus | reverse complement strand
AACAGGTTTCCAAACACTGCTCTAAAGTATGGTTATTTTTATTTGGTCCTTTTTTTGTTACCCTTTGACCTCATCTATCACCCATGACATAAGCATGTTCCTCTGAAACATGGTAACCACTGAGCAGCACACAGTCACATGGATTAATCCAAGATTTTAGCCTCGAGGATTTGTTGTAACGGAGTGATTCAATAAAAAGGTTTCGGGTCTGTTGCTACACTACATCATTGACTCCTATTGACTACTCTGATGAAAACTAAACCTACTTACAATAGCTATGTTTACATGCACAAAATGTTTTGATTAGATTGAAATGTGTTCGGATTAAATAATCCGAACGTACTGTTTA
>NW_013968990.1:0-349 GCF_001266775.1 Austrofundulus limnaeus | reverse complement strand
AGTATACGTCTGCCTTCCTGAGCCTCTACATATACGTCTGCCTGCCTGAGCCTCTACATACACATCTGCCTGCCTGAGCCTCTACATACACATCTGCCTGCCTGAGCCTCTACATATACCTCTGCCTTCCTGAGCCTCTATATACAGTATACGTTTGCCTGCCTGAGCCTCTACATACACATCTGCCTGCCTGAGCCTCTACATACATGTCTGCCTGCCTGAGCCTCTACATACACATCTGCCTGCCTGAGCCTCTACATACACATCTGCCTGCCTGAGCCTCTACATACACGTCTGCCTGCCTGAACCTCTACATACACGGCTGCCTGCCTGAGCCTCTACATATACC
>NW_013968989.1:0-349 GCF_001266775.1 Austrofundulus limnaeus | reverse complement strand
AAAGCTCGAACTCAGTCAGTTTTACAGATAATGTGTCAAAATCTGATGTTTGATGATGAGGCTTATAAAACAACTTTTCTCAGAAATGACACTGATGTAAGAGAACACATTAGCTAATAATAAACTTCTGCATGCGTGAGGTTGTTTATTTTGTTGATGGTTTTTCAGCCAAACAACATTTTGTGTTTCTACACATGTTAATCTAATGACACATACCTGCTAACTCTGGCAGATACATATTCAGTAACTTCAGCACCTGTAGCATGTCTAAATGCCACAACACATGAGAAAACAGCAACAAATAAAATAAAAGGCGGCTGTATTTGATTAAAAGTTGATTTATAAGCCT
>NW_013968988.1:0-349 GCF_001266775.1 Austrofundulus limnaeus | reverse complement strand
GCCAGAGCAAGACATGGGATAATCAGTAATTACAGTTTTTAATTTCTCTGCTAAATGCAATTCTTCTGAACATATTATTTTAACAAATTAAAGTGTACATCTATTATACTATTAGCATAAAATTGCAAAAAAGAACTGCAGTATATGGAGAATTTCTCATTTTATTGTAAGTTTATTTTTATCATAACTAAAACAGTATGTTTTGAAGCTAACAGAAATGCTGAAGAATGAAAATGTATTTATTCATTGCCTTTGTCTGTTTTTACTGAAGAAAATACAACTGACCTAACAAGAATGAAAACGAGAATTCCAACATGAAGACACAGGAGGAAGGCAGCACTCCAGGCTT
>NW_013968987.1:0-349 GCF_001266775.1 Austrofundulus limnaeus | reverse complement strand
AATCTGTGGGACGCTTTGTGTGTGGTAAGCAGTGTGTCAACAACAGGTCTCTTAAGAGACACATGTCCAGTCATTTAGGAGACCAGAGAGAACCAAAACTACTCAAGTGTAATGACTGTGATAAGAAATTTACCAGAAAAAATGTTCTAGAAGTTCACATGAGAGTCCACACAGGAGACAAACCACTTACTTGTGATGTTTGTGGACAAGGATTTAAAGAGAGGTCAACTTTAAACAAACACATGAGGGTCCACACAGGAGACAAGCCATTTCCTTGTGATCTTTGTGGACAAAGATTTAGCTTAAAGTCAAATTTAAACTCACACATGAGAACCCACAGAGGAGACAA
>NW_013968986.1:0-349 GCF_001266775.1 Austrofundulus limnaeus | reverse complement strand
TTCATGTGCTTTTTCCTCCCGTCCCCTCCCCCAACTCAACCTCTTCCTCTCTCCCCCTTCTCTCTCCAGCGACCAGAGGAATGCAAGAACCACATCTGGAACTTATTAGACAGCCAGAGAGGGAGGAAGGGGTAGATGGAAAGAGAAGAAGTAATGAGGGGGAGGTGGTCGGGGAATCCAAGTGAAAGGGGGGGTTCAGGATGGGACAGAAGGGAGAAAGAATGCACTTTGGTAAGCACAAAAAAGATCATGTACAGGGAGGAGAGTTAAAAAGATGAAGAAGAAAATTTAACAGCAGCAGCCGATTAACAGTAATTAACCTCAGTGGAAAAGAGGATGGGGGGGGAAG
>NW_013968985.1:0-349 GCF_001266775.1 Austrofundulus limnaeus | reverse complement strand
GGTGTGGTTCAGTGAGCATACATGACCTTTTCAGAAAGGCTCGGCTTCACGTTCAGACGGAGAATTTAACTGATGCTCGCGCACCTGCTCAGCTGCCTGCCCGAGTGGCCAGCTGCTGGCAGAGCGTTGCAGCACAGAGCTGCTTCTCACAGTTTAATTAACAAAAAACAGAAAACATATCTCACAAAAATAACAGAGGGTGCAATGGGTATTTTATTTAAAACTGTGAATACAGCTCAACATTTCCAACAAATAAGCATTCTATTTGGATTAAAGGAGACACATGATGCTTTTAAATCTTTATTTTTCACATTTAAATCATTCAGTTTGGGTCTTTAAAAAGCAGAGC
>NW_013968984.1:0-349 GCF_001266775.1 Austrofundulus limnaeus | reverse complement strand
CATCAGCTGCAACTGGACTCCCTCAAAATATGTTCATCCATAAGTTCACAGAGCTTAAACCTAAGCTCAGGATGCTTCTACTTTACACAGCAGCGTTCCTTTAAAACAACAACGAAGTCCCACAGTTTGAGCTGCAAAAATCTACTTTTATGTTTACAGTTGATTTTCTGCAGGGAAACGTGTGTTTGCTGTGTAAACAGCTTTTAATTAAAAACACCTTTAAATTTCAGTTTTAAAATCAACATGAATCAAATGTCCATCTTGAATATTTTACTCTTTCGTGACACAGGTTAAATCTGTCCAACGATAATCGAACTGAATGTGAGCGTTTATATACAACTCCCTGTGA
>NW_013968983.1:0-349 GCF_001266775.1 Austrofundulus limnaeus | reverse complement strand
TAAAGTTTACTGACATAAAGTCTCTGACCTAAGATCTACTGGCCTAAAGTCTACAGACCTAAAGTCTACTGACCTAAAGTTTACACACCTAAAGTTTACATATCTAAAGTCAACAGACTGAAAGTCTACAAACCTCAAATCTACAAACATAAAATCTAAAGACATACAGTCTACTGACCTAAAGTCAATAAACCTAGTCTACAGAACTAAAGTCTCTAGACCTGCAGTCTTCTGACCTAAAGTCTACAGTCATTAAGTATATGAAACTAATGTCTTCAGATGCAAAGTTTAAAGACATACTGTCATAGTTCAAAGCCTACAGGTGCTCACTGGAGCTAACATTGGCCCA
>NW_013968982.1:0-349 GCF_001266775.1 Austrofundulus limnaeus | reverse complement strand
AATCCTGTCACCTTTTTCTAAAATGTTCCAGGATCTAGTATCAGGAAATGACACCAATCACCATGACTCAATTATTAAATATAACTTTTTTTCACAGGATTCACCAGAGGCTCAATACTGAACCTGAAGCCACCTGTGTGTCCCTAAAGAGTAATGAGTCAAAACATGGTATTATTGACTTTAAAACCAGGGAACCTCCAGCATGTGAGAGGTGAGCTGTATCTAAATGTTGTTTCAAATGTAACCAAGTCAGTCTGAAATGTTTGGCCCTATTATGTGTTTAATGGGAGCTCAGCTATTTTTCACATAATTTCTATGTTCAGATGTGAAGCTGTGTGTTAGTGATGGG
>NW_013968981.1:0-349 GCF_001266775.1 Austrofundulus limnaeus | reverse complement strand
GCTAAAAAAAGTTAATTTTGGGGTAAGTTACTCTTTAAGGAAGCAAAGTTTTCATTAGGGTTGTGGGAAAATATTGATACAGATATTTACCTAATAAAATGTAAATTTTCATGCCAGCAGTTCCATTTTATGTCGTACGTTAGCCTGTGATTGCTACTTGGCAGCATGTCAATCAGCCATTTGGCTCCTCCACTCCCAAGAAGTCTGATGCTGCGTTCCTACACCGAATGCGCATTGAGCGTCAGGGACATCAGGTTTACATGCAAAGTCTATGGTGGACGTGCGTCAATGGGTGAACATAAACTTTTGCTCAATTTAGGTTTTAGCTAGTATTTTGTCAATTATAGTT
>NW_013968980.1:0-349 GCF_001266775.1 Austrofundulus limnaeus | reverse complement strand
GACTAATGTAACTCTTTGTCTTTGAGTACTGACAGCAGGAGGAAAACATGTCCACATCTCACCAGTGTTGGCTTCACTCCACTGACTTCCTGTTCATTATGGGATTGATTTTAAGATTTTATAGCTGTTTTTGAAGGCTGCTAATGGTCTGGCCCCATCATGTCTCCAAGAACTTTTACATTATCATAGTTCATCTACAGCAGCCCAGATAAACTTCATGTTCCTATAGAGAACGTAGAGAAGATGGAGCCTCGTTTTTCTGAAACATGACTACGGAGGGACGTACGGAGCCCGCCAAAATAAAACAGGACGTAACAACAGTTCCCTCAGATCAGAACAGTCTGCAGGG
>NW_013968979.1:0-349 GCF_001266775.1 Austrofundulus limnaeus | reverse complement strand
GACGACAGGACGTTGTTTTGCTTCATGGCCCTTTCAGTCACACTGCATCAGTGATGAAACAGGCACCACGGCAGTCATTTAGCCCATTGCCTATTAATCACCTTCCATTAGTGTCTTTTATCAAGCTTTCAGAGGGATTCCATGATCCCTGTTTATGTTTCAGGATAAATTAGTCAGCGAGCCATGCAGCCACAAAAATACAATAACCAACTGGCCATTGTTCCTGCACGTCACTCCAACAGGCTTTTTCATTAGAGCACAAACACCAGCATCGATTAAAATATGTTTCCCCATCAGGCTCTGATGGTGTCTCTGGGGGGGATCTTGGAGATTGGCGAGGGGGCAGAGG
>NW_013968978.1:0-349 GCF_001266775.1 Austrofundulus limnaeus | reverse complement strand
CAGCAGCTTTAAGGATGTCCAACTTGGATGAGACCCCGCAGAAGAGCCAGGACATGTTGTATTTGCAAGTATTGAAAAGTGAAAGTTTGTTCATGATTGTTAATTTGTCCCATTACTTTTGGTCCCTTAAAAGGTAGAAGTCACATCTACAAACTGTTGTAATTTGTATATCGTTCACCTGATTTAGATGTAAATATCTTCAAATTAAAGCTGAAAGCCTGCAGTTAAAGAACACCTTGTTTGTTTCATTTCAAATCCATTGTAGTGAGGTTTCCAGCCACACATTTAGTGCATTACCTTAAACATCTACTTAGCTAAGTTCTGCTTCATGTCTCTTTTGGTCCCATGA
>NW_013968977.1:0-349 GCF_001266775.1 Austrofundulus limnaeus | reverse complement strand
GAATGTAGAGCTGTAAGTGGGGAGCAGCTGTTGGTTTGTCTCACATGGCTAGTTAGCCCCAAATCAAAGAACTTGATTGCATGTTTCACTTAGCTGGTTGAACTAAAAAAGATGAAAGAGTAACAATTTTATGTAAATGTGTGCTCTCTGTATCCCATTTCAGTTTATTTATGCTTCCTTAAAACAAGTGTGTTCGACTGGTATTAAGTTGTGGAGAAGCAGAAGACATTCCATTCATGATATCAGAAGTCAACGAGTTTGTCATTGCAAACCATAAAAATGAAGTTTAAAATCTTTATTCATCTGACTAGTTATCACAAATATATAAATCTGTGACATGTGCAAGCCA
>NW_013968976.1:0-349 GCF_001266775.1 Austrofundulus limnaeus | reverse complement strand
CTCTCGCTCTCGTTCCTGCTTCTGCCTCGCCATTTCAGCACAAAGACGAGCAAGGAGCTAAAATGCTAAAATAAGAGTCTCCTGATTCAACATGATTATTTGACGTTTCAGCCAGAGGAAACCACGGTGGCTCTTAAAAATATTTCTTTTCTTAACCTCCTCTTGAGTTTTTACATCTAGTTTTGCTGTTGCAACAAATGAAGTTCCTACATTTTTAAAAACTGGCGCAAACATTGTGGTTTATTACTCAATAAACTGCTCACTGCAAACGATGCTGCAGGAAAAAAGCCAATCTTTCTGACCTGCATGTTTTTACAGCACAGCTGCTGATTAGAGAAGAACCTGAGTA
>NW_013968975.1:0-349 GCF_001266775.1 Austrofundulus limnaeus | reverse complement strand
GTCAACTAGATTAAAGATGGCCGCCAAAAACCTACAAATGACCTACAAAAACACAAAAATGACTGCAACCGTTACATTTACAGATGTGGAATTGAAACTGGGAATCTGAAGCTCTCAGTGTGAACAGAATGTGCAAAGTGATGGTTTATAAACTTTTGTAAAAACTGCGAGAAGTTAACTCTGTTAGCAAAATATCTCATGAACTACTGGAGGTTTTGTGCTTTTTTAAAAAGACTAGTTGAGTCAGTTGTACATAGCGGCTGAATTTGTCGTGGTTGTAGCTGAGAGTCATTCACAACACATCATCTGAGCAAATAATGTGATGTTTTCAAAGTTTTGACTCCAGCTC
>NW_013968974.1:0-349 GCF_001266775.1 Austrofundulus limnaeus | reverse complement strand
ACATATTAAAACAAAGAGAGAGAAATCGAAATTAAAAAAACACACACTGTTGCAATATTGTTTTTTATTTATATAAGCGCATTTAAATAACAAGTCACGGGTGTTTTCTTTTTTATATATAAGAAAAACCAAAGAAGCGGTACACAACATTTGTTGTCATTGTTCTATCTCGGACATAACATCTAATAACGCCAAACGTGTTCTTCCTTTGGAAGCGTGTACACCGTAACGGAAATGTTTGTGCGTCCGAAAACGCGTGTCAACACTTTGGACACGCGCGACCACACCAGCCGGTCTAGTCCGCATCCGATGCGAGGCATCGATATTCGCGTCACATTGTTTTCCAGAC
>NW_013968973.1:0-349 GCF_001266775.1 Austrofundulus limnaeus | reverse complement strand
ACATGATTCAGTCTGAGCTAGGTGCTCAGCCTACACTTCAATAATTTAACTTCCAGCCACACAAAGCTAGTTATCTGATATCCACCAGAAAATAGCATTTTGAACAGATTTAAGACAACAAAACAAAAAGTGTTGTTTTACACATGCATTTTTTTACAAGTCATTTAAATACAAACCTACACTTTTAATAAACCATGAATGTCGAAGTGATGTTGGTTATTTAATATAAATATCTCAAGGATCATATTTCAACATTTACATTTGCTCTGGACTGATTTTATTTAGAGTGAGGAACAGCAAGTAATGGTGTCATAAAGATGATGATTCCTAAACCAATATAACTTGAAGC
>NW_013968972.1:0-349 GCF_001266775.1 Austrofundulus limnaeus | reverse complement strand
TCTTAACTAGGGACCCGTCTGTCTACAATTAGGGGATGGTTTTCAGATAATGTCTTGCTTCTCAATGCTAATAAGACAGATTTCATTATCGGAGCTTTGAAACGCCAACATTTGTCCCAAACTTTCAGTTTGAAAATAAACAACTACGCTATAAGATGCAGCGAATCGGTTAAGAACTTAGACGTGTTGTTTGACCTTTTGCTCGCTTTTGAGTCTCATTTAAAAGAGGTAACAAGAACAGCCTTTTATCATCGTAGGAACATGGCAAAAATGACACATCTAGGGATGGGTACCGAATTCGATACTTTTTTTTAAGTATAGACCGAATTCTGTTGGTACTACTGAGAAC
>NW_013968971.1:0-349 GCF_001266775.1 Austrofundulus limnaeus | reverse complement strand
CCGTAAAAGATGGCAAAGAAACTGCAACATAATCTCCTCTAACTAACCTGAAACACATTTGGGCTGTGAGGTCTCTGTTATCATGATAATTAAATTAAATAAGCATAATGTGCTGCAGAATAACACACTCTACAAGTAATGAGGGCTGCTTTTGTAATAAATCAACATGCTGGTCATGTTCTAAAAACACTTAGTGTTTAATGAATGTTCATGGAGGTGCTGTGTTGTTTGAGGACAGTGTTTTTAAAGAAAATAAAAGATTTGTAAGATTAAAGCTTTTAGGGATCAGCTGATTGTTTGACCTGTGATGGATGCTTGCTTTCTATCTATCTATCTATCTATCTATCTA
>NW_013968970.1:0-349 GCF_001266775.1 Austrofundulus limnaeus | reverse complement strand
ACCTGTGGCGACTGTAAAGTAACAGGTAGTTGAACGCAGCGCGGCGTGGGACGCAGGTGTAACAGCGAGGAGCGAACAAATTAGCGGCTTCTGTGCTAACGAGTAGCTAGCAGGCTAAACAGGCTCTGATATAACTGGCCGGCTGGGCTCCCGCTAGTCCTCTGGGTTAGAGCTCCGACAACAAAACCACAGCAAGGGCGAATCGGTTTAACGTCGCCGCTGTCGTTCTCCGACTCGTAATCGAAGTGAATCCCGGGTTAGCGTGTAAAAAACGGGTCATTTAAGCATGTGGTTCCGTTGCAGCTCGGCTCTGTCCTCTTGTGTTGCGGAATCACCAGGGTTGTGTTCG
>NW_013968969.1:0-349 GCF_001266775.1 Austrofundulus limnaeus | reverse complement strand
CTTCGATCTCACCGGCCTCCAGCCTGCAGAGTGCTGCCTCTTGCCTTGTCTAGGGACTTTCTATGACTTCTGCTCGCAATTAAAGTCCACAAATCATGTTCTTAGGGCTACAATAGCAATATCATGATCCTGGGTTCAAGATTCACCAGCAAACCAAATATGTCCCGACCCCTTCTTAGAAACTGGTATCACAAAAATCAGTGAGCAAAGTTCAACGAGCAACAAACAGCAATCTTTAAAAATGGAACAACTCAGCATCTTTTGGTTCCTTTCCCACACTCTGTGCAGGGAACTCAGTGACAACACGACTATATTCTTAGGCAGATTGCAACATATATATATATACACA
>NW_013968968.1:0-349 GCF_001266775.1 Austrofundulus limnaeus | reverse complement strand
TGAGAACATCATCGTTATATGAAAGCCATTTAGGCCCCTCAATTAAATCCAGCTGTCGACTTCAAATCAAATATTAGCACAGCAGCTTCACCGGGCGCAGCTTAAGAAAACAAAATGATGATCATCGGCTCGCGCAATAAGAGGTGTCATCGAGGATGTTTACGATACGACCGCAGATCCTAATATCCCCTCTGGTCAGAGCTGAACCAACTATAATAAAGTGCAGGAAGTGGAGGGAGTGAGGAAATAAAAAAAAGGTAATGGGAGGTTACAAAATGAGTGTGACAGAGGACAAAAGAGTATCCAGGGGATCGCTTCAAGATTGCACAAGTAAGTGTGTGTGTGTGTG
>NW_013968967.1:0-349 GCF_001266775.1 Austrofundulus limnaeus | reverse complement strand
TACAAGTTCTGGGAATTCAAACCATTATTCATTAGATTTTATAAACAAACAAAAACCAAAACAATTCTCTAACAATGCTTTTGAAATGAGTCCTAGAAATGAGTGGTGTATATTATGTAACGGTATTATGTCACAGGGTGGCACGGTGACTCAGTTGGTAGAGCTGATACCTCTCAGCAAAAAGGTCGTTGGATAAATTCCCGGCCCAAGGACCTTTCTGGGTAGAGCTTGCATGTTCTCTCCGTGCCCACAGAACAAAAACATGACTGTTAGGTTAAATAGTCCCTGAGTGAGAGGGTGAATGGGTGTCTGTCTTGTTTGTGTGTGTCTCTGTGATGGACTTGTGACC
>NW_013968966.1:0-349 GCF_001266775.1 Austrofundulus limnaeus | reverse complement strand
TCATCAGCAGTCAGTGAGCGCCTGAAGTCACAATACTTTTTGTTCAGCATTAGTTCTCATTAAAACCTTCTCAAACCGTGACATATCGCCACGGTTTACTCTCAGACTTAGATTTTCTATATTTTTTTTCTATTTCATATCAATTTAGCACCAACACTTGAACAAAAAGTTGAAATATACTACTTGCAACCAGGGCAGAGACTGGTGTCATTTTCAGCAAAAAGAGCATTATACTCAGCACCAATATGCTGCTCCACCGGTTCAAATCATTCTCTAAAATAAATCCATGTTTAATGAGTGTTGTATTACAGGATTTCATCCACCACATCTAATAAATCTGTGTTCATGC
>NW_013968965.1:0-349 GCF_001266775.1 Austrofundulus limnaeus | reverse complement strand
GGACTATGGTCTGTGTGGACTGTGGTCTGTGTGGACTGTGGTCTGTGAGGACTGTGGTCTGTGAGGACTGTGGTCTGTGAGGACTGTGGTCTGTGAGGACCCTGAATTGAGACGTCCATTGAATAACAAAAGAAATCAACAAACATTGTCAGAATTATTCAGTAATTTTATCATCTGAAAAGAAATATCAGCAGCTGTGGTTTTCTGCCTCTTCCCTTGTTTTGCACCATGTGATGCAGGAATAAAATTAAAAGGAACTATAAATGCAGCATGCAGACATTTGCCAATGTATCTGTTAATGTGAATAAATGAGACTTAAAAATATATTTATAAAAAAATGATTGATAGG
>NW_013968964.1:0-349 GCF_001266775.1 Austrofundulus limnaeus | reverse complement strand
ATTAAAAACTAAGAAGTCGGATTATTATAAGATGTTTATATCTGCATGGTCACGGGTCGACTCCGGTTGAGGCTGACATTTTAAACCACCATGATGCTACAGTAGTACGGAAAGGACAAACAAAAGGCTAGCAAAATCAGAAACTGTTTGTATTGTAATGACTAACTGGAAACTACACTTCACTGATAAATGAAAATGGATAATTTTACATTTCCTACATTTGCAATAAACTAATCTTACCACTCGAAATATCACTATATCTAAAGCTGCTATTAGACATCGTCTTTGGGAGTATGATAGATTTATAACATCTAAAAGCCACCATAGAGACGCTGTCATGTTTTTTTTT
>NW_013968963.1:0-349 GCF_001266775.1 Austrofundulus limnaeus | reverse complement strand
GACTTTATGATTTTGACTAAAACTCTATACACAAATGTTGACAACACAAAATAAAATAAGAGCCTATGTGTGAGTCTTGTGTGTTTAAGTCCAGCTGCTAATTGTTTAAACAGCCTTCTGTTACAAATACATACAAGCCACCATCGTGACCTTCTCTATATGTTTAGATGATAAGATCCCACTGCTCCCCACAGGATGGGAGTCACATCCTGGGTTTTTTTTCCTTTTACCATAAACGTCGCGAGGCACGTTTCCTGTCAGGAATGTTGCTTTCTACGTAACCCTGTGGATATATAGAGGTTGTGATGTCAACGTGTGACAGAGTCTGCGCATGAACAGGAAGTACAGC
>NW_013968962.1:0-349 GCF_001266775.1 Austrofundulus limnaeus | reverse complement strand
CGATGTGATGGTCGCATTTATTCATTTCAAAAGTTAGAATCATCCTAATTGGAGTTTCTTTCTCCTGATGGTGAAACTGTCTGATCTGAGTTCCTGTGTCCGGTCCTTGAGCCGGACCACGTCTGTCAGAAACCTGCTGGCAGTAAAGTTTTCCACCCAACCCTGTTTGTTTTTTTTTAATCTGAGCCATGCTGCTGAGCAGCAGGTGGGTGTGACGGGTGGGGGTCCGTGTCTGTCTGTGTCACTCAGATTACAGTTTCAGGCTTGAGTTTGTTGTGTTGATGTTCCAGCTCCACACAGCTCGTCTCCTCACTCTGCCTTTTGTTTCTGCTTATTAACCCTGTGGAGA
>NW_013968961.1:0-349 GCF_001266775.1 Austrofundulus limnaeus | reverse complement strand
GTCTATTGTAGGGTCTACAGGAGGGTCTACTGTAGGGTCTACAGGAGGGTCTACAGGAGGGTCTACTGTAGGGTCTACTGTAGGGTCTACAGGACGGTCTACAGGACGGTCTACTGTAGGGTCTACTGTAGGGTCTACAGGACGGTCTACAGGACGGTCTACTGTAGGGTCTATTGTAGGGTCTACAGGAGGGTCTACTGTAGGGTCTACAGGAGGGTCTACAGGAGGGTCTACTGTAGGGTCTACTGTAGGGTCTGCAGGAGGGTCTACTGGAGGGTCTGCAGGAGGGTCTACTGGAGGGTCTACAGGAGGGTCTACAGGAGGGTCTACTGTAGGGTCTACTGTAGGG
>NW_013968960.1:0-349 GCF_001266775.1 Austrofundulus limnaeus | reverse complement strand
CATTAATCTTTATGAATGGATGAATACCCTCTCTCAGGTCATTAATCTTTATGAATGGATGAATACCCTCTCTCCGGTCATGGCAAACGGGGCGTTGAACCATTGCTCGAAGGTGCTGCAGCTCTTGAAGATGGTGGGCAGCAGGAAGTTGAGCAGCGCCCACAGCTCAGGCAGCTTGTTCTGCAGTGGCGTCCCGGTGAGGAGGAGGCGGCGAGGAGCCACGTAGTGAGTGTTCAACACCTGAGTCAGCTTACAGTGGTGGTTCTTCATACGATGGCCCTCATCAACAATCATGTACTTCCAGCGGATCTGTTTTAAAAACACATGCTCAAAATAAGATTCTGAAATA
>NW_013968959.1:0-349 GCF_001266775.1 Austrofundulus limnaeus | reverse complement strand
TACCTCAGTTGTAAACATGACGTAAAAACAAACTGCATGCCAAGACTGGGTTAGGATTTTAATCCCTTGTTGTTGCTGCAGGAAAGTGAAGTCTCCTGCTGCCCTTAGGTCAAACTGACAACCTCAGACCTAGTCATTTTGACCCAAGGGTTAAATATACTACATCAGACTCAGAAAAACAAGTAAATTGCAGATATAACTAATGTTCCATTGCTGCAGCTCATATTGTAGGTAGCTGTGTCAGAGATGCTCTACAACCAGGGGTGCCACCAAGGGGAGGCCATCGCCCACCTTTAAAAAATTGGTTGCCCCCTTCGGCCAGACAGTTTCAGCTTTTTGAATCTTGGAA
>NW_013968958.1:0-349 GCF_001266775.1 Austrofundulus limnaeus | reverse complement strand
GTAGAAGTGCTGAGTCATGCTGAGTCAGCTGATTGACAGGACTGTTAACAAACTGCTGCAGTTTGGACCTAATGGGACCTCAGCGGGACAGTCTGTGGGGGCAGGAGGACTACCTGGTGGTCTAACTCAGGTTCAGGGGGGACAGATGTTAAACCCCGCCCCCTGCTGGGATCCTAATGACGGTGGGCGGGGCAGAGGGATTTGTTGGACAACAGCAGCGGCTGCCAGACCAGACCCCCCCACCCAGCACCCAAGTCGGAGTCTGAGTCCTCACAGAACCAGGACCAAGACCAGAACCCTGACCCACCACAGGACAGGATGAAACCACAGACCAGAACCAAGACCAGGT
>NW_013968957.1:0-349 GCF_001266775.1 Austrofundulus limnaeus | reverse complement strand
CGCTGTATATTAGATGTTTCAATGACTAACACATTATCTGTACAAGTGTGTTATGAAATTAGATATTCCGGTAACATTTTATTTGAAGGGGTGTGCATAAGACTGTCATAACGCTGTCATAACTATGGCATAACACCTGTCATGAACTTAAATGAGTCCTCATGAATGCTCATGACTGTTGTCATTAAGTGTCATTTGGTAAATTAGGACACTTTTAATGCAAAGTTGACACTGTTTAAAATGTCTTTGTTATGACAACTTGACATTAACCAAGACAAAATATCTTTGTCATGACAACTTGACATTAACCAAGACAAAAAACATCTTGACAAGTTAGAGTATTTATAAG
>NW_013968956.1:0-349 GCF_001266775.1 Austrofundulus limnaeus | reverse complement strand
TGACAACGACAATTAGCTATGTGGTGGCCACGACGTAATTATCACATTCGCACGCATTAATTATCACGTGTGCATGCGTTAGTCATTTCGTGGGCACGCGTTATTATCTTGTGGTCACGTGAAAAAATTTTTTAATTCCATGTCACTGGATGGGCTCCATACAAATCTCTCTTTTCCTTGTGTAATTTGTCTGTGTGTTTTTATGGTTCCACATCTGCATCTGTTGATAACATCTGTCTCTTACAGACATCGATGAGTGCAGCTCCGGTCATACCAAGTGTTCCCATGGTTGTGTCAACTTGATGGGTTCCTTCAGCTGTGTGTGCAACCCAGGTTTTGAACTCAGTGC
>NW_013968955.1:0-349 GCF_001266775.1 Austrofundulus limnaeus | reverse complement strand
TGACAATACAACAAAGGACAAGTTTTAAAAACATTTTGATGGTTGTCAGTACTCCATCAATGCTTTTGAAAATCCCAGTGATGATGTGGTAAATATGTATGAACTGTAGAGGAAGAGTAAAAACAACAAAGCTGCTGCCAGTGTCTCAGGAGGATCATCCTGACAACCAGACAGGTAAACAGAAACACAAACTAAGAAATAAGTCTGAGGCGGTCTCTGTAACACTGGTTATGATGGGACAGTAACCATGAGCCACCGAGGCTCAAGGCTGCCATGTGCTGGAAACAGTGGGAACATAAGTGTGACTGTTCACAGTGAAGCCAGAGGCCTGTTGCACAAAGGTCAGATT
>NW_013968954.1:0-349 GCF_001266775.1 Austrofundulus limnaeus | reverse complement strand
AATCAGTTATTTCCTTCTCGATGTTGTACTTTTCCCTCATCATGAATCCTCCTCCATCAGCTGCCAGAGTCGCGTGCGCACGTGTTGCCCTGCAGCTGCAGGTCACTCACCTTGATAAATTAGGATAAAGTACAGAGTTAAGAAGTGAAGCGGCCTTTTCCAGCTCCGTCTAGAATCGGGATCCATCCGTGATCCGCAGTCAGTCCGGTTCGGACAGCATCACCTGGACTCCCGCTGCTCCACGCGCTGCTCCATCCGGCTCATCCACGAGCGGCCGCCGCGCGCCTCAAGAACAGCTGCGCCTGCTCATTAGCATAAAATATGCACAGGTGGAGGTGGGGGCACGAGG
>NW_013968953.1:0-349 GCF_001266775.1 Austrofundulus limnaeus | reverse complement strand
GCTGAAAGCACACCTGGAGAGTATTAAAATGTTTGCTTGAGTGACTTGTGTCACTGTGCGACATTGTGATATAATAATGAAATGAAAAAAAAATGACAAAACCGATTCATCATTATGCAACTGCGTGATTGAGGTTCATAGCAATTAACGCTTGGCAAAATAATTAATGCCCCAATTACAGAGTTTCCTTTGAGCTGATTGCAGCAGGCGCAGAAATAACCAGTCCTAGTTTTGACTCATTTGGAAGCGTAATTTAGAGCAAAATGACGCAGTACTGCAAATCCTTGCGCAGAGACAGGTGTTACTGGATACACTGTAGCATTGCTCACATTCAATATCCCTTGTGCAA
>NW_013968952.1:0-349 GCF_001266775.1 Austrofundulus limnaeus | reverse complement strand
GAAATCAGAAAGCACAGTTAGCCAAACTGAGGCCTTCTCTAAACTCTGAAAAGTCTAGCAAAGGGTGAGTTTTTGATGCTCAAAATGCATTTGGTGTGAACGTAGCTTAAATTTGTACCTTTACTCAGTTCAGTTGAGTGATGTGTTTTTTGAGTGTAGTTCCACTAAACTGAGTTGAGTAAATGTACAATTTGTTAAACTCAGTTTAGTGGAATCAGTTGACGTAACTTGGTTAAGTAAATTCAACTCTTCTTTTTTTAGAGTGTATAAACAACTTCCTTCATGACAAGTTCAGGTCATATTTACATTTGTAGCGTGTACATGGTGTTAAATTGTAAAGAGTTAAATG
>NW_013968951.1:0-349 GCF_001266775.1 Austrofundulus limnaeus | reverse complement strand
CAGCCATCATCCAACGTTCGTCCAACATTAAATCCAGACATCATCCAACCATCATCCAACCATCATACGTCTGTACATCCAACCATCATCCAGCCATCATCCAATCATCAACCAACCATCATCCAGCCATCATCCAGCCATCATCCAACAATCATCCAACAATCATCCAGCCATCATTCAACCATTATCCAACCATCATCCAACTGTACATCCAACCATCATCCAACTGTACATCCAACCATCATCCAACTGTACATCCAACCAGAATCCAACTGTACATCCAACCAGAATCCAGCCATCATCCAACTGTACATTCAGCCATCCATCAAATGTTCTTCTCCAACATAAA
>NW_013968950.1:0-349 GCF_001266775.1 Austrofundulus limnaeus | reverse complement strand
TGCATCCTCAAGCTTGTGATGTACCTGGGAGTTATCTAAGCAACAGCTATTTGGTCGCTAGTTAAAGCAGTCCAATATAGCGATAGCTTTCTAAAATAATTGCGGAACTCAATTGTTCCAATTGGGCGATTATTTTAAGACCATGACAATAATTGTCTCCAGCCCGGGGCTACCTGTCTCTTGTTTTTCATGGGAGCTACTGAGAGAAGCTAGCGTGTCAAGATAGTCTTAGTTAGCCATCTTGTGCAACTTGATTCATGCAGTTTTTCTCTTGTGAAGTATTCCACCTGTTTTATCACCTGTTTCCAATACAAGACACTTGCTTTTTCTTTTTCTCGCAGTCATATTC
>NW_013968949.1:0-349 GCF_001266775.1 Austrofundulus limnaeus | reverse complement strand
TGATCATCTTCTGTGCTCTCTCACTGCTGGATCTCTGTGGTCATGCCTCTGACATTTGTGTCCAAGCAGAGGCCAGCGGGATGGCCTTTACAACCCCTTGCTGGTTTTTCCTTCACCATGAGTACCCCCTACCTCCATTCTCAACCCACAAAGTTCTGTTTATCTGCGTGCACATCAGTATTTGTGTTCTTAGGGATTGTCATGTACGTACAGTGTTTGTGTATTGGAGGCATGTCCAGCTCATTTATGATTGTGGTTGACTTTATCCTGTGTGTTCACTTCACTGGTACACAGTATGAGACAAACCTCCTTTTTTGTTAGATGTAAGGTAACCAAAGAACCGGGTGTC
>NW_013968948.1:0-349 GCF_001266775.1 Austrofundulus limnaeus | reverse complement strand
GTAGAGGCAGAACAGTTGGCGTACTGGTTGGAAGGTGATTATTTAATTTATTTTATTGATATTTATGTCACCCGTGGTTGTACAGTCACTAACTGTAGCAACCAACAGGATACACGGCATTAACATTAACTGCAGCTGTTATTTCTTCCCATTCCTTGGCTTTCAGGTCCTTTAATTCCACAGCTGATGCTGCTAAAAGTGACAGATAGTCTTTTCTGGATCTGTGAGAGCAGGACTTCAAACTCTGAACTCATGAAGTCCTTCTTTTTATTCATCGCTGCCATTTTAATGAATAAACACATTCTGGTGTGTAGAGCAGGAAGTGTAGCCTTTATATGGTGTTATTGGT
>NW_013968947.1:0-349 GCF_001266775.1 Austrofundulus limnaeus | reverse complement strand
GGGAACACAGAGTGCTGATTTGTCTAACTGTTGCCGTGGCGATACCATTGGTGCTGATGTAGCCTGAGATGGAGAGCAGAGGAATCCCCTATCTGCTCCAAGAAACCGGCGTCCACATCAGCACATCTGCTCTAACCCAGTTCAGAATGTCACTTCCCCTAACGGTGGATTATAAATCTGATGATGAGGAGGAGGATGAAGTGTCTGCACCTCCTGCTGTGTGTTCCTCCAGCCGGACACAGACTCACAGGAGGAGAAACCCTCAGCACACAAAGACAATGCAGGCACAGGCATGTCCACAGAGCACAATGTATTCATTCATACATGACAGCAGGGCTCCTCTAGAAAC
>NW_013968946.1:0-349 GCF_001266775.1 Austrofundulus limnaeus | reverse complement strand
AGCCGAGTCATCCGCCGCTCCGCGCTCTGAACCGAGGAGGATGCCGCAGCAAGCTCTGAGAGTGTCGGTCCGCAACTCCTTCCCCCTGCTCAGGTGGATGGACAGGTGGTCCGGGAGCCCACCAGCTGTAGCGCAGTCAGAACCGGAGGTCCTGACTCTGGACCGCATGCCCGGACCGAAGACCGCCAGCTCCCTCTGGAACCTGTTTGCCAGGAAGGGTCTGTCACGTCTGCATGAGTTACAGGTGAGGAAGAGGAGCTGCGGTGCTGCTTTCACTTCAAATTTAGTTTGTTTATTTATTTATTTGTCCTGTTTTGATTTTAAGTATTTTAGATTTGGTTGTAATTTT
>NW_013968945.1:0-349 GCF_001266775.1 Austrofundulus limnaeus | reverse complement strand
CAAAAGGCCTGGCCCATCTAGATCTTGTCCTTCAAAGGATGAAGCCCCTATGTTTCGACACTAGGCTTGCATATGCGCCATCCGAAGCTAAACAGTCGACGCACAGTTACATTGCTGGTCAGTGTTCCTTTATGTACACACCTTTCACAGTCCCCGAGACTGAGCCAAACGCCTGTGAAAACCCTCCCGCTGTTGTACAAGTCGCGGTTTCTTCCCACTGGAGTCTACAGTCTGAGGAAAATCAATAAAAACAAAACGCTGATCTGACATTTGTCCAGAAATCTGTTCCACACTTTTCTGCAGGTGGATTCCTCCATGCACAATATCAGTTTTATCTCCATTCATGAGT
>NW_013968944.1:0-349 GCF_001266775.1 Austrofundulus limnaeus | reverse complement strand
GTGTTGCAAGAGAAAGACGTAAAGCTTAATTTGATCTGATTTAAATTCAGCCTTTGTTTTCTTCTTGTTTGTTGTTTGATTTTCTTTGTTGCATCCTGCTGCAGCATCTGTGGCTCACAGAGAAATCAAAAAGATCTTTTTGGTGAAAGGTATCAGAAGAAGATTACAAATAATTCCCAGCTTTAGATATTCTGCAGTGAGAACCATCATTAAGATGTGCAGAAGATATGGAACAAAAGCAACATCACTAATGAACATCCCTCCAAAAGCAAGACTGAAACCTCTAACAAATATTTGTGTCTAAACACCTATTGTGTCTTACGTGTTACGGCCCCTTTATGTTTTCTCC
>NW_013968943.1:0-349 GCF_001266775.1 Austrofundulus limnaeus | reverse complement strand
TCCCTCGACTCCTGATCAGACGTGACCTCGCCTCGAGTCTAAACGGGTTCTTTGTGTTTTCTGACGCAATAAAATGTTTGTCAGACACTTCCTGTTTCATCACATTGACAGAACCAGATCAGATCCAAACTTGAACCTATCTAAGACACAGGCGTCCCTTCATTAGATCTTCAGTTCAGACGTTTTGTTTACTCTTCTGTAGACATTTACCCATTATTTCATAAGATGTAAAATATCTCGCTAAACTGGTTGGAATAGAGCTGGTCGGCTCCTGATCTACCTGTTATTGATTCAAGTCCGCGAACTGAATCAGGACCAACGAACCCGAGGTCAAAATTACCCTGAATCC
>NW_013968942.1:0-349 GCF_001266775.1 Austrofundulus limnaeus | reverse complement strand
GAATAAGAAGTCAACATGAAACAGCAGTAACAACGTTCTGCTTTTTACATGTTTTTTTAATGTAAGGAATAAGTAGCACAGATAATTGCATGGAAATGTAAGGAGGAGAAGTAAAGTCAGCTGAAAAATAATTACTCAAGTAAAGTGTAGACAACCAAAATTCCCACTTAAGTAAAGTAACAAAGTATTTGTAGTTTACCACTCTACTTGTTTGGGAAATGCCTTCAGTTCATCATCCTGACAGATATTTTTAGCTTGTTGGCTTCGTTGGACCTGAGATTGAACACGTGTGTGAACAGAGTGTACTCCAGCTGACATTTGACAACACACACCAAAATGAAACCTGACC
>NW_013968941.1:0-349 GCF_001266775.1 Austrofundulus limnaeus | reverse complement strand
TTTCCCCTCAACACTGTTTGAACATTTCGGCAGTCTGACTCAGCACAGCAAACAGTAATCAAAACAAACTGTAATAATTTAAAAGTAATAGAATTCTGTAGTGGGCGTTATCAAATGTACGTATTCAGTTAATGTGTTGTACTTTTCAGAAACATCTGCAAGTGTTCTGTTTAAAAAAATCTGTGTTTGTGTGGATTTGGCCTAAGTGAAGCCGATCATATTCAAATACTTCATTTCCAGATGTTGCAGGATGTGAAATTCACATAGCATTAACCCAGTGAGTGTGCCTTTTTGCATCTGCATGCAGACATTTCTCATATGCTGAGGGCTTAAAGCTGCAGTATGAGGC
>NW_013968940.1:0-349 GCF_001266775.1 Austrofundulus limnaeus | reverse complement strand
AATGAATAAACAATTTAAACTAAACTAAAAATTAAGAGACATCACATGTCCCACAATGCTTTGCGTGGTGATGGAACGCATTGCAGGAAATTCCCCTGCCCTTCTCCAGCGGCGTGCCTGCTGTCTGTGGTTCTGATCGTGAGGTTCTGATCTGAGATTCAACTGAAGTGTGTCTCCAGGTTCCAACCACATATGAAAACGGTCAATCCTGCATTTTATTGATGGTTCCGGCCCGGGTAGAAGCAACGCATTTGACGTCAGGTGGTTGGAAAAAGAAAGTTGCTTCTTCCAGCTGATCAGCGCAGAAATGAAGCAAAACTGGCCGCCCACGGGTCGGGCTGTACAAGTA
>NW_013968939.1:0-349 GCF_001266775.1 Austrofundulus limnaeus | reverse complement strand
AGAACTTAAATATACCATGTTTTGTGCAGCTTTTTGATCCATATCAGCAAAAATCCTTTACTGAGGGTTAATTTGGACGTATATTGATGCCACGTCTCTATGAGTGGAACAGATGACATAAAATCTTTTTGACATCATCGTCGTCATCATCCTCATCATCAGTCTGCCTGGTGCTATAGACCCACTATCATTTGAATCCAATCACACAGCCCGGTGAGTCGTGATCTCCGTGCGCGCGCGCGCGCTGCGTGTCATCTCTGACGTTACACCGGTACGCCTACAACTGAGACTGAGTCGGTCAATGACAGGAGAGAGGCTTCTGGAGCCCCTGCACGGTGTAAACACACAC
>NW_013968938.1:0-349 GCF_001266775.1 Austrofundulus limnaeus | reverse complement strand
ATCATAACTTGAATTTTAATCCAGTTTTTACAAGTTTTTACTTATATTTTGATTGTTATAAAACATTAAATGTGACAGAAATTATATTTATTGTTCAGAAAATTCAAATCTTCAGGATAAATGCACTCACTGTAACGGGAAAAAAAAGAAGTTAAAGTTGATATTTAGACTTCCTGGAGGTAAGGCAGAAACAGTCAGTAATTAAAGGTCTAGCTTTGCATGAATATATCACCCACCACCTTTCATCTCTTTAAACTGAAATCATTTAAAATGAAGAAAAGATGAAGTTGCAGCTGTTTTTAACCATTCCACAGCCTGACTTCTCTTTATTCTACGCTTCCCCACACAG
>NW_013968937.1:0-349 GCF_001266775.1 Austrofundulus limnaeus | reverse complement strand
TGACAGTCTGTTGGATCTGCAGGTCTGGGGTCCGTATTTCCAGTAAACTCCACAGATAATCTCTCAGTAATAATGAATTCTTGCTGCAGAGACATTTTGTTTGGTGTTTGTCCTCCTGGGAGGTTCTGAAGCTGCAGAACCTCCCACATCACGTGGCTCCATGTCCTGCAGCTGAAGAAGAAACCTTTTTAGGATTCTCATGAAAAAATCATTTCCAACAGATTCTGGATGTTCGGGCCAGGAAGCAGAGTCTGGACTGCTCAGGAAGATGAACAGAGCTTCTCCTCACCAGCATGCTGGTCCAGGTTCTGATCCAGGTTCTGATCCAGGTTCTGGTCCAGGTTCTGAT
>NW_013968936.1:0-349 GCF_001266775.1 Austrofundulus limnaeus | reverse complement strand
GGAAAACAGTGACAGGAAGAAAAGTTCAAACCAGAGGGCCACAGGCACATAGAGAGAGAGAAAACATGGAAAACCTCATGAAATGGATGAAAAACATAAAACATCAGACTTTTTTTAATAAGGATCAAACATAGCTTCTAACTGGCATAATACTAAAACAGCATTTAAAAAAATGAAAGGCAAGTCTTTATATTTACATGTGAAGAAGAATACACTTCTCAAAAAACAGCATTTCAGTGCCTGAACTTGTGAACCTTCTTGATGATCAGTTCTCAAAATTACAGCTGATCAGATCGCCGAGTTATTGTTGGAGAAGCCAAACTATAGTTGGACTCTGCTCCTAAATGAC
>NW_013968935.1:0-349 GCF_001266775.1 Austrofundulus limnaeus | reverse complement strand
GTAATTTAGCCTCTGTGTAAATCAAACTGAGTTCAAGCTTTTTTGGTGTTGACTAAGACTGATGAACTTTTTGAGTTTCATTCCAATTTGCTAAAAGGTTCAGGAGATATTTTGCTAACGCCACAAACATAAAATGCACAAACATTAACACAGGAAAAGAAAGACATTTTTAAAATAAACTGCAGGATTTAAAAAAAGGGAAATAAATCAAGAGTTAAATGAGTTTTACAGAGTCTGCGCTCAGAATATGGTAGCTGCCACTTTAAGATGTGACAGTAACTCTTGTGCCATTCTTTCAGCCAGTTTTACATCGAAACAGAAAGTCTGTGGCTGTGTGTGTGTGGGGGGG
>NW_013968934.1:0-350 GCF_001266775.1 Austrofundulus limnaeus | reverse complement strand
AACACTTTTTGGCTGGATATAAGATTTTAAAACATGGTTTGGTGGACATTTTTTGCAGTGCATTAAAACCAGAAGTCACAGCACCGGTCTCCTGATGGAGCTGAATATTTTATGAATGAATAAAACCACACAAAGTAAAACAACATGAAACATAATTTAGCAGCACATAGTTCCAATTATGTCCATTTCTCAACGTTAATGTACCTTTTGGGATATGGCAATGGCCTCTGCGTCTAGCACATTAAAGACTCTAGCAGTCAGCCCGTCTCCTCGATCTTTGGCCAGCCAGCACTTGCAAGCAAAGATATATTTGACCCCTTTGGTTGGCACAGCAACAGCCAGCTCATCAA
>NW_013968933.1:0-350 GCF_001266775.1 Austrofundulus limnaeus | reverse complement strand
TATTCAAGCTTTTCTTGAGACCATCAACAAGGAGGGACATGTTCTGATGGAGACAACCACAAATGAACACTATATGAATGTCAGAAATGCTGACAAGAAAGGAATTTATTTTTAGATCTGCAGATGTTTCTGTGTGTAACTCTCTCATTGTGTCTTTTGCAGCTCAAGTGAAAAAGCTATAAATTTAAAGTGGATATTTCTCAATTTCAACACTGATGTTAGGTTTTAAATGTCTGTCTTTTAGCTCCCATGTCGTGCCAGTTTGCCAATCTTTAAGAGACATCAGATGTAAACATTGTTGTATAATCTGTTACTTTCATCACACACACAGTGGTGTTTTACATAACTTG
>NW_013968932.1:0-350 GCF_001266775.1 Austrofundulus limnaeus | reverse complement strand
CTCCACCACTTCTGCCGGAGTCAGAATGAAGCTCAATGAGCTCCTGGACGGAGTGCAACCTTGCTCTAACAGCTGATGACAGCTGTTGTCAGCTGTTAGAGCAAGCTTGTGCTTCGCGGACACCTGGGAACCAGCTGGCGGGTGACCAATCGCCCGTGAGCGACTGGTTGGGCACCCCTGGTGTAATCCATATGGGGGTATGTATGTGGATTAATCATGTTATATTGGAGTGGTGGTTGGATCTCCTTTATATGTGTTTATTTTTGTTTTGTTTTCATCACAAACTGATAAGACTCTGAAATCCAGATGAAGTGGTGAATAGGGGTAGGATTAAATAATTTTTACTTCTT
>NW_013968931.1:0-204 GCF_001266775.1 Austrofundulus limnaeus | reverse complement strand
GTTTATTCCATCTTTCTATTGTTCAGGAAAAAAATAGAAATCTATCCAGATACATGGAGCCCATGGATAGAGAGAGTTTGATTGTGGTTGGATGAGAAGTGTACATAAATACCATTCTGACCTCCTTTTGGACTGAACTCACACAGATCACATCCCATCCAGCAGGACAGACTGTAGCAGATGGAGCCTAGAATGAAGATGATC
>NW_013968930.1:0-350 GCF_001266775.1 Austrofundulus limnaeus | reverse complement strand
AAGGAAGTGTGTAACCCAGACACAGCTGAAGGAGCTGCAGTGAGACCCCGACAGACAGAACTGGGAGGTTTCTCGTGGTCTGCCTGCTGACTGGCTGGCCTGCTCAGCTGGTTAAAGGTTTTGGTCGCTCTACAACTTTTAAATATTAACAATTTGATGTGGTCAATGCACCTCATCAGAGCTGCTGCATGTCCCAGAGTCAGATACACCCATCCCTCCGGCTCACTGAGATGCACACACACAGTGCAGAGACAGAGCTGCTACAGGTAACGTCAGCCTCCAACTTTTTATCAAACTGTATTCTTTACAAAGAACCAGAAATAAGTCCACAGGCAGCTGTTTTTCTTATG
>NW_013968929.1:0-350 GCF_001266775.1 Austrofundulus limnaeus | reverse complement strand
CTATAAATAAAACATCAACTCGTGGTCTTACCTGCAGGAAACTGTAACTTCTATTTTAGTTGCAGGGACTCTGGTGTTTAGAGGGTCGAAATCCCCTATTGATGCCATCATCTCGCCTCGCGACGCTGAAGAGCATCCGCGAAGAAAAGAAAACAGAAAGAGGGGAGCAGGGGGGGGGAAAAGGTGTGATCACTCACAGGCGGCTCGTGGCGGCGGTAAATCCATGGCGGGAATCTTATTCTGAGCTTTTTGTTTCTTGGGGAGCGGCGGCGGCGGCGGGTGGAGAGGGAGAGGAAGAGGCTGGCAGGCAGTAGGAGACAGAGAGACAGGGGAGGGAGGGAGAGAGAGAC
>NW_013968928.1:0-350 GCF_001266775.1 Austrofundulus limnaeus | reverse complement strand
GCACCTGTATATCGGGATGTATCGTATCGTGACCCTCTGTCATATGTACAGTATCGTATCGCCAAATTCTTGCCAATACACAGCCCTAGTTAAAGTGTAGCTACTGTTATCACCCACCCATATGCGTTCATGTCTCTGTCTTTACCGGCTGTTGCAGAGCGGTTTGAGGAGTCGTTCTGTAATCGGTGGGTGGTCGGTTTGAATCCCTGCTTCGTTCGTTTTGTCAGCCTGCTCCAGGGCAGCTGTGGCAAATTTTTTCATATAATTATTTTTTCAAGTGATTTTTGGTCAATCATAGCACAGAAATGGCTGCGCAGATCAATATGAAATTTGGCAGGAATGTAGATGAG
>NW_013968927.1:0-350 GCF_001266775.1 Austrofundulus limnaeus | reverse complement strand
AACCAGAAATCACCTCAATCCACCCTCTGGTCTCACCCGCACCCTGCAGAACTAACATGAAACCCCCGACCTCCTTTATGACTGACACCTGAAATGATCTGACCAGCGCCAAAAAAATCTACAGGACGAAGAAAATGAAAATATGCAAATGTTGAATAAAGTTTGGTGGTGATAGAGACTGAACCAGATCAGGAGAGAGCAGTGAGATCTGACAGGTTCAGTTTATTTAGTGTGGTCAGGTTTTATAGTTAGGCTGTAGTTTTGTCTTTAGTTTAGTCAGTTTTAGTCTCTGAGTCCAAACAAAGACGTGATGTTTGAACGTGGAGCTGCAGCTGATTGAGGTGGACTTG
>NW_013968926.1:0-350 GCF_001266775.1 Austrofundulus limnaeus | reverse complement strand
GAAAAATAATATAAAAAAACCTCTATTTTCAGTAGACATAGCTCCACAAACAAACAACTAAGTTATGGTCGGATAGATATTAAAGATGTTCTATTTTACGTTCGTTAGACAGACACTAAATAAATAAATAAATAAATAAACAGCCGTGTGTCTAATCTGGGAAGCTTCTATTTTTTATTTTTTTGGCAAGGCTCCCTTCTAAATCCCCTAAAGGAGAGCTAAATAGTCAAATTTACGAAAGATTAGATTTGTTCGGCAACTGATCGAGTCGTTCTCGAACAGTTTCTTTTGTTTTTGCATCAGTAAACGGCGAGTTCCTGCACACGCTGTGTAAAAAAGGAGCTTTAGTG
>NW_013968925.1:0-350 GCF_001266775.1 Austrofundulus limnaeus | reverse complement strand
TAGTAATTATTTTTATTTATTTGTTTATTTCCTGTTTGGAAGATGTTTAAAGTGGCTAAACACCATGAATGCACCTTCTGTATCAGTTCCCAACCACCTGCAGACTTTTCCTGTGGGTCTTGAAACAAACAGCACTTTATTTCTCAAAATTAACCCTAAACTCAGATTTTTTTCCCCACTCAGCGTTTTGAAGAACACACATAAACTCGAATTTTCCTCCCTCCTCTGACAAATTACAGACTTCATCATCATTGTGGCCCTAATGAACGTTTGTTTGGCGTTAGTTGATCTGGGTCAACATCTTCTCTGTAATCTATGATTACAAAAGAGAGGGTTGTGCAGAAAAACAA
>NW_013968924.1:0-350 GCF_001266775.1 Austrofundulus limnaeus | reverse complement strand
GGTCTGCTCAGACATGATTCAAACTTTAATCAACCGATCTCTGTAGTGCTATTAATGTTTCCTTAAATTTTCATGTGTTCTTAGTTTGGTTTGTTTGACATCAAGAGAGGGGAATATATCTTACCTTAGAAAACCAAAATCCAACAGGACTGATACCCGCTAATAATGGCCATTTAATGTAATGGCAACATTCGAAGCAGGTGCCTGAGGAAATTGCTTCAGTCCAGACTAACCAATAGGGACACGTCTTACATAGTTTGTCTTTAGGCCCCGCCCCAGATGTTCATGTTCTCTGAGTTCAAAGCTTTTTTAATTCAACCCATAGACTTATAAAGATCCCTAGACTGAGC
>NW_013968923.1:0-350 GCF_001266775.1 Austrofundulus limnaeus | reverse complement strand
TGTGTAAAATAAAAAGGAAAATAGCAGAAGCTAATGCTAACAGCTAACCGCTAAAATGACTGGCAATCAATCCGCATAACACGTCATCGCCTCCTTCGAGCTGAAGACTTGTGGGATTGACACAAACTTGTTGATGTTAGCTTTTTAATTAGCCGTTGGAAAAGTTAGAAAATCCTAATTCAGAAGAAGCTAACTGGTCTGGTAATGGTTTACAAAGTTGATAATAAAGCTAATTAGCAAAACAAAAAATTAGTTCTGCTGTTAATTGATTAATAGGCTGTGTCCCAAACGACAGGCCAGTCCTCCGGAGGACCCAGACTACCCGGTCGCGGCGGTAAACGCTAGCAAGC
>NW_013968922.1:0-350 GCF_001266775.1 Austrofundulus limnaeus | reverse complement strand
TCAAAAAATGCCTCAAATGTTGTTTTTTTTAGGATTATATTTCAGACTGTTCATTCAAATGATATATTGATAAGGTATTTACTCATTGACAAAACGCAATTTTTGCATGTTTAAATCTAAACCTTATATCTGCCTGTTTCTCCACTTTTAGACTTGATCCTTGTTTCGGTGTGACGGCTCACATTTATAGAAAATCAGCAGTGAGACAGGTGTAAGAAGGATGGAGAGACAGGTACTTATGGAGGAAGAGCTGAGAGACGAGTGGAGAGACAGGTTTAAGACAGAGAAAACAGAAAATCAGTGAGACAGAAGAGATTAAAAAAAGCTTTAAATAATCCAGAAACACAAAA
>NW_013968921.1:0-350 GCF_001266775.1 Austrofundulus limnaeus | reverse complement strand
ATTTTAATATATATACCTCAAATTCTCATAATGATCCCAGTATTATTTAAAAACGAAAAATCTTTTTCCCTTAATGCAATTTTACTGATCAACAACACACGCGGTCATAAAAATCTATCCTTGCGTGGATATGTCCAGGATGTCCGCTTCGAATCCATGGCTGTGCGGCAGCGTATCAGTTAGTGTGTGTTACCCAGAAGGCTGTTGGGCCCAACACTGTTAGTGAAACAACTACTGTGCCAGCCTACTATATAACGTACTGACGTTCATTTAACATTTGTAGAATATGGGACAGACCGTATTCTATGGGACGGGGGGCAACCCCACCTCCGGCCAATGAGCCCCTTGGT
>NW_013968920.1:0-350 GCF_001266775.1 Austrofundulus limnaeus | reverse complement strand
GTCATATAAAGTCTAATGTTACAACTAATCGGAGATCCTTTAAAACAACTCAGGAGGAGAAACTTCTTCACATGACTGCAGGAAATCCTGACGTCTGAAACTCTGAGAATAAAATCTTTGATTAAAACTCTTCTTGTGGAGTCAGAACACTGGCTGCTCTTTAGACTTTTCATGAACGTAGAAACAGCCTTTGTGTGAGAACACAAAGCATAGAGCTGCTAAAGGCTGACAGCCGAAGGTGAACTGTGTTCTCTGGCCTCAGGATGGCAGCACAGCCTTTATGATCCTGGAACCAACATGGAGTCTTTTTTCCACCACACATTCTGCAACTTGTGGACATTTTTAAAGAA
>NW_013968919.1:0-350 GCF_001266775.1 Austrofundulus limnaeus | reverse complement strand
CGTATACAGTTTTTCTTGGTCCTCCTTTCTTTTGCCAAGGCATTAGACTTCTCCAGCTGTAGTTTCCTCTCTCTGGCTGTGACTTCCTTCAGTTTAGTGAATAAAGCCTTGAGACAAGCAGGCAGTGGGTCCGAGTGGTCAGCGGACTGCTTTGACCTCTCTCCAGTGGCTCCCTGCTGCTTTGGCAAAATATGCAAATATACTGTATAAATAACAGTAATGCGATATTAGTTAGGAATTCAATATTCACTTATCAATCGTGTGAGTCTAAATCAATTTAAACTTACATCAGACTGAGTCCATCTGCAGGTCGTCTTCAACTCTTCTAGAAGGGCTTGTAGTTTACACAC
>NW_013968918.1:0-350 GCF_001266775.1 Austrofundulus limnaeus | reverse complement strand
GTGTTGTAACAACACTAATCGTGTTGTTACAACACGATTAGTGTTGTAACAACACGAGTGTTGTTAGATTATTTTGAGTCACTGTCAGAGTTCAAATAATAATGTTTCAATAAACAAAGACCAGAGAGATTTTTGTTAATGAGTTCCCCTTTGATGTCACTTCCTGTTTTAATCCAAAGGAAAATATGCCAGTTCTGGGACAAAACGTATTAAATCATGTGTTTTTGTCAAATTCCTCAAGTATAAAAATGTTTTCTTTGACTTTTTTAATTTAAGGATGGCATGTCACAGACACTTTAAAAAAAGGCTTCAAACACATTTATCTGCTTCTGAACACATCAGTACACACA
>NW_013968917.1:0-350 GCF_001266775.1 Austrofundulus limnaeus | reverse complement strand
CTAAAAGACGAAGGCACATGGTTCAATTCTATACCACAATAAAGTAACTGTTATCTCAGTTGTTCTGAAAACACTATATCAAAAATAAATTTGACTTAGCACCATGTGATGGACTTGCGACCTGTCCAGGGCGTACCCCGCCCCTCACATAGTGACTACTGGATATGGGCACCAGTGACCCCCATGACCCTGAAAGGAAGAAGTGGGAATAGATAACAGATCTACACGCCTTGAAATTGGACTTTGTCTTTTTAGGAACGTCCTACTGTTTCTGACACTCCCACTTCAGCACATCTTAACAACAATGCTTCGGGGGAGGGGTGCTCTGTGGGGCGGGAGCTTGACTACAG
>NW_013968916.1:0-350 GCF_001266775.1 Austrofundulus limnaeus | reverse complement strand
TTTTAAAAGGTAAGTGGGCCAAAGAGTATTTAATTTGTCCTTGCCTTATATACTGGTGTGTGTGTGTTATTCAGCCACTTGAAAATGTAAGCTAGACCATCTGACCACATCACTTATGCCAAGTTTTAACTCATTAAAAACTACCGGTAATTTTCACACTACAGGTTACTTTGTATTTGAACTGTCAGGACATCTGTTACCTCAACAAGTTTTATGTTGAACTACACATGTTTATGTTTAATTAAGAGAGCTTAGGTTAATGAAGGTAGGGAAAATAAAGTGCATTCTTCCCCTACTGGCAGGGATACAGGGCTTAAGAAATGTAACTACTTTGCATTAAATAAATAAGT
>NW_013968915.1:0-350 GCF_001266775.1 Austrofundulus limnaeus | reverse complement strand
AAAATATAGCTGGAAATTATTTATCATAAGGAGCACGTTTGCTGAACTTTGCAGAAATATGTTGTAATAGCCACAAAAAATGTGTATTTGTCTTTAAACAGCCAACTTTAGCTATTAACTGAACATTAACTAAAATTGCAGCTCCTTGTAACTCCACAAATAGCTGAATATAGCAGAAAGCATCTGTAGGAAGCATAAATAGCTCAAAGTAGCAGACAAAAGAAGTAGAGTAAAGCAGAACAGCATAAAGAAGCAGACTTTTAGCTGAAGTAGCAGAAAAAAAAGCTAAAACTAGCACAATAAAGTTAAAAAGAGAACAAAATGTGTAAACATTTTAAACATTTTAAATG
>NW_013968914.1:0-350 GCF_001266775.1 Austrofundulus limnaeus | reverse complement strand
ATGTTATATAATGAATGAACATCCATCAGATTTCCAAATATTTTTGTTAAAGAAGCCAAAACATGCCATTTTCAACAAACTACATGAAAATCAGAGTTTGAATTTCCATTCAGAACTCCTGAAGGAGGCGGAGCCTGCCCTGGTTTACAAAGCAGGATGCAGTTTTTACTGAAACTGTCTCTCTAAAATAAATACCTGGACCCGGCTGTGTTTGACTCAAAGATTAGTTACTTCTTCACCTTGTCCTTCATGTGTGCCTTGTGACATCTAACAGTCTGCTAGTTAAATTTAAGATTCTCACAACATTTATTTATGTAATGTGAATATAAAAAATTAAGCCACAAAAATAG
>NW_013968913.1:0-350 GCF_001266775.1 Austrofundulus limnaeus | reverse complement strand
CACAAAAAAGGTTTTATTTTGTGTTAAAATATATGGGTTGCTTTGGCAATCTTGTGAAGTGGTTTGAAAACAAAGATGACTTTATTTTCAAATTGTTGCCTTTACAATCAGTATAAAACCTGTGAAATGTGGATTTTGTAATGTCATACACTGGATTTATACAAATTACAAGTTGCAAATTCTGTAACTGGTTCCACTCAACTGAATTCAGCTGAGTGGGACCAGTTGACAGTTTGTTTAAATAAATCTAACACATCTGGTTTTTGAGTGTAATTGTAATGATAGTTGATCCCAGACATGCACAAACTTTTTTTCTGGCGTGAAAATGTTGTCAACTTCTATACATAACC
>NW_013968912.1:0-350 GCF_001266775.1 Austrofundulus limnaeus | reverse complement strand
CATGATTGTATTAAATTCATTAACAAAAAGAGAAACCATAAAACTATTTAACCAGCCTTTATTTTACCCTTTCAGTCTCCCCTAAAATCCCAGCCCTAGACATGAATTGCAATGAAAAAAAGTGGAAGGGCAAACACTTGAGAGAGGATGTACCCTGTGATGATTCACTGCTTTTTCTTAGTGTCCTGGAGGGAGAACTACAGGTAGGATCATTTGCTCACTCTTGCACGGGCATTCAGGTTTTAGATGATGTAATGCTGCATAAAGTCAAATTAAATCTAATGTTCTATTGAAATGTTTGTCGCACCAGTTCAGAGATGAGGTAATAGGTACAGTGGGGAAAATAAGTA
>NW_013968911.1:0-350 GCF_001266775.1 Austrofundulus limnaeus | reverse complement strand
AGAGAGAGAGAGAGAGACCAACAGGAACTAGGAAAAGTAATGTAACAAACAAGGAAAACCTAAGGACTGTGGATAAGCAAACTAATAACTATGAAAACACTGAAATAAAGTGTAATGTTGGCGGCACAGTGGCTCAGTTGGTAGAGCAGATGCCTCTCAAAAAAATTGCAACTTTTTAGAAGGTGTATGTCCATATGGTGTAAAAGTAATAGTGTATTTTAGAAATAACATCTTAATAACAGTAAGAAATGGTGGTGGAAACATGATGGTCTGGGCTCTTTTGCTGCTTCAGGACTTTAAACACTTGCTGTGACAAATGGAACAATCAATTCCAATGTCTTGCAAAACAC
>NW_013968910.1:0-350 GCF_001266775.1 Austrofundulus limnaeus | reverse complement strand
CAATCAGTGCTGTACTTTAAAGCACTTACACAAAAGGAAAAACCCTCCAAGTGTAAAAAATCCCTTCAATGTTCTGCCTTCTTGTGCCCAAGGAATGCAGCAAAAAGCTCCAACACACCAGTGGTTTCCAACATATTTGCTATCAAACACTTTTGTTCTCACTTTAATTTTCCAAATCAGAGGCTGCATTCCAAACCACATCACCTGAGCACTTTTCATTTCCACTGGCTCTGACAGACAAACTGCCAGGTTTTGAAATAAAAAAGAAAAGATAAAGGCCAGACAAACACGCTTTGTGAAAATAACACAATAAATATAATGAACACAGATCTGACGCAGGCCAGAGAAAG
>NW_013968909.1:0-350 GCF_001266775.1 Austrofundulus limnaeus | reverse complement strand
AGATTATGAAACGTAAGGTCCAGGTAAAAACTCTAAATGAATTACATGATTCATCTAAATTCAACATATGAAATTAATGTGTCTCCCTAAAAAACAATGTGTATTACCCCATCTTCTCTTTGCCGGTATTTAATATTGTACACTTGTAAGTAGCATGATAATGTTAAGATATGTGTCTAATTAGTGCTTATAGGTGATTAAGTCTGACCTCCATTCACAATGGACTGCAGTAAACTCAATTTAGTGATTCATCAGAGGATGATGATGATGAAGAAACTCATGACACAGAGAAAGAGCAGATCCATGTTCATATTGAGGTGTTTCATTACAATGTAGATTTAAAGTTTATT
>NW_013968908.1:0-350 GCF_001266775.1 Austrofundulus limnaeus | reverse complement strand
CTTTTAATATGGTTTCCACGCAATCCTTTATAAATGAGACCCCTGCTCTGTGCTGAGCAGGCAGTCTGCTCACTGTTTTAATGTTATATCAAAGAGTGTCTGCAGTGACGGCTCCATACAATAATATTATTAAACCTAAGCAACAATGACATTTTAAAAGGATAAGTAAAGCCATAGAACCTGACCTCTGCACTGGCCAGCTGTTAATTGCTGGTGAGGTTTTTTTTGTGGCACATTTGTCCTTTAACGTTCTGACAGATCCACACTAATTTAACACCTGCTTTAACAGGTGAACATTTCTCCCTGCATTCAATAAATCTCTCCCCTGCTGCTCATCACCACTTCTAGCT
>NW_013968907.1:0-350 GCF_001266775.1 Austrofundulus limnaeus | reverse complement strand
ATTAAAAAAAATCTATATTTTTATATTCTAAATGAATTATTAAGTCCTCAGATGTGTACAGAAGACCTACGGGTGATCCCTTTCTCCAGGCACTCGTAGAATCCACACAAACAAATCTGCTGCAGCAGACAGGGGTGGAATCTCTCGAAGGCCTTCACATTTTTCAGACGAGCCTGGATGATGTCCACGTCTTCACCTGAGCGCTCTGCTGGCCTGAAGGAATGACATCAGTGGAATAAACATCATGGATCCATGAGAGTTTGATTTTGATTTTTGCCAAACCAAAGCTCCACAGAACAAACGCATCCAGGTTCAGACAGAAGAAACTCTATACCAGGGCTATTTAACTG
>NW_013968906.1:0-350 GCF_001266775.1 Austrofundulus limnaeus | reverse complement strand
TTTATTAGGACTGCTTTGTGCTTTATGGTGATTACCTTTGGGATTTTAACTGTTTATTTCAAAATTAGCTTTAAATACACTCAAATGTGATTAGCATATGAAGAACCTTTTAGTTACACTGAAGCACGAAGCAGGAGAAATCATCTAAAATCTGAATCTCCCCTCATGTGTTTTGCATTGTCGCAGTTTAGCTCAACTCCAACTACACGTGTCACACACTGGTGTTTTACTCTGCGTGTCAGCCCTGTATGATTGTGCTCTAATGTAAAACATGGTCTGCGTAGCATAATTCATCACTACATGAAACACATCCAACAGCAACACACATGAAGTCAAGAGTTCTGCAACAT
>NW_013968905.1:0-350 GCF_001266775.1 Austrofundulus limnaeus | reverse complement strand
TGAAGTTTAAAAAAACAAACACTGGGGGATTATTTACTTTGTTCTGATGAAGGTTAAATTAAAAGACAACGCAGACCAGTGTGGGATGATGATTTCAGAAATGCTGGGAAAAGACACGATCCTCCCGTGGGCATTGCTCCACGTATCTCTGGATGCATCCATGCCAGTCCCATTTCACTACTTGTTCTACATATGTGACGCATGCACACAAGCACACACATTCTCACATATACATGGATCCACGGAGGCATTTTCTTTCACACACACGCACATACACAATGTCCCTCATCACCTTGCTCAAAGATGAATGAGTTTGCCGCTGTCCTCAATCATTTTAATCACTTCAATGG
>NW_013968904.1:0-350 GCF_001266775.1 Austrofundulus limnaeus | reverse complement strand
TCTCAGTTCACTGTTGCTCCTCCCTTGATTGGTATCTGATTTGCTCTTAACAGCAGCTGACAGATTGAAGATCTGTGTGCCTCAGCATTGTTAAAGAAAGGATAAGATCCATCTTGTCACAAGGCATAGTCACTCACTATTTATCCTCCTCTGATTGTGTTGTCTCACACTCACTGGCTGAGTCAGACAGTCACCACGCCCTGCCCTCTCAGTTGGAATCAAAAGGAAAAATGTCACCTTGAGCTCAAATTGTTTTTTAGAATTATAATCATTTTAAACCAGTTTAACACAAGATAAATGATGTCCACATGTGTGAGATTCTGTTATCCTTAACGGTGTGTGTGTGTGTG
>NW_013968903.1:0-350 GCF_001266775.1 Austrofundulus limnaeus | reverse complement strand
CACCTGACTGGCAGCACCTGAGGGCAGCAGAAGCTCAGAACAAATGTCAACAGCATTACAGCAAAAGATTGTTTGGCAGAGATTTGCTCATCCCATAAATGCACGTTCTTTACAAATTTGGCACCACTGAAAAGTGAAATTAACAGGCTTTTCAGTGGTATACGTTTTATTGCCAATTGCAGTACAACAATATCTAACAAACCCGAATTTCCTTTATTTTTGTGCTAAGTTAATATGTGGTGTAAATGCATGCTGAGCATTCATTTTATCAAGTTACCTTTTTAAAGGTGTTTAGTGGAGATTTTATTAAATAAATGTGTTTTCCTTAAGGAAAATTCACTTTTCTAGGT
>NW_013968902.1:0-350 GCF_001266775.1 Austrofundulus limnaeus | reverse complement strand
AATAGAGGCCCTAGGGACCCATGACCGCTCCTCGGGGCCATATCCCTCCCAATCCACGAGGTACTGCAATCCTCGTCCCCTTCTTCGGACGTCCATGATGCGACGGACCGTGTAAACGGGGTGACCATCGATGAGCCGGGCGGGAGGAGGGGAGATGGTAGGAGGGCAGAACTTGTTGAAGATGACAGGTTTTATTTGTGACACATGAAAAGTGGGATGGATGCGCATGGAAGAAGGTAAACGTAATCTTATAGCAGTGGGACTGATTATCTTGTCAATGGGGAAAGGGCCGATGAAACGGGGAGCAAGTTTTCTGGTTGTGTCTTTTAGATGGATGTCTCGTGTGGATA
>NW_013968901.1:0-350 GCF_001266775.1 Austrofundulus limnaeus | reverse complement strand
TTTGTTTGGATCTTGTAGCAGGTGAACCTGTTCTAATTACTGTAACAGTTTGAAAACTAACAGCGTTTTACAAACAGGAGCAAACTTTACTGGTTTTTATACGTCTGACTCGAACTCTTAACTTGATTCTGTGCTGAAAAAATACATCATTTCAGTTTATAAAACAACAACTGGTGTCTGATCAAATGCATGATAAAATGACATTTAGTGAAAGTTATCTTCAGTTTTACCAAACAGAATCAGAACCAGGTTTCTTGGAGCACATTTTAGACTTGTTGGAGTCTGAATATCTGAGGCTGGCAGCCTTGTCTGCACTTCTGAGTGTTTCTGTCCAGAAATGACCGTTGGAA
>NW_013968900.1:0-350 GCF_001266775.1 Austrofundulus limnaeus | reverse complement strand
ACATTAACCATGCACGTGTCGTATAAACAAGAACAAATCTGAGGGACGTCTGGTGACCTAATCAGGTAATAACTTCTGTGTGTTTCTATTTTCAGTAGTCATGTTCGACTGTTTTCACTGTTGACCAATGCTGTAAACACTGTAAACTTATTTTGTAAGAAGCAGGTATTGATTTGTTTTTGAACTGACAGGTTCAGTTCTGTTAGCTAACTGTTGGAAGAACCATATTTACATAAAATCCTAGCATCCCCGAAAGAGTCCAGGTCACCTGAGGTCAAACCTTGAAAACAATGTAATGTAAGATGATCTCATCTGCTATAGCTCAGTTTGTGTTGTGGATGACGTTTTGC
>NW_013968899.1:0-350 GCF_001266775.1 Austrofundulus limnaeus | reverse complement strand
GCACGTGAAAATAAAAACAACCACAACAAACATGGGAAAACGGAGGCAGAAGAATCAACTTTTCACAAACTTAACCAAGAAACAGAAGAAACACTTAAAGGAGTTCGGCGAGGAGCATCCGTTTCACGATGTGTAAGAAGTTTAAAGAGACACGGACTCTTAAAAATGAATAACGAGCTAGCTTTGATTTAGCCAACAAGCTAGCTCCTACGATAACTGCTGCGAAAATTCAAAGCAAAAATAATTTTTAAGAGTTTGTTCATTTAAACAGCGTTTTCTTGGTGTACTGAAGTTATTTAACATTTATTAGTGATAAATCACTACAGCTTTAATTCTGCCTTATTATATTT
>NW_013968898.1:0-350 GCF_001266775.1 Austrofundulus limnaeus | reverse complement strand
TTATACTTCTCATCCTACCACAAATACATTCATTCTATCCAGGAGGATAATATTTTTTAACAACAAGCTGTATTGAAATAGGAGTAACGACTTTCTACTTCTTACCTTTCTTAAAAATGTAAGTATAAAGTACAGATAACTGTGTGAAAATGTAAGAAGTAGAAATAAAAAGAAGGCTGAAAAATAATTACTCAAGTAAAGTACAGATACCTAAAAATTCTAGTTAAGTACAGTAAAGAAGTATTTGTACTTAGTTACTTTACAAATCTGTCTATAACTATGGTTTGGAAATTGTACCCCTCCAGAAGGAAAACCCAACAGTGTTTAGTGAACATGGTTGGAAAAATGAT
>NW_013968897.1:0-350 GCF_001266775.1 Austrofundulus limnaeus | reverse complement strand
ATAAAATAAAATCTAATGTTACAACTAATCGTGGATCCCTTTAAAACAAAACGCAGGAGAGAATCGTGACGTGACATTTCTGGTACAGCAACAAGAAAAGGTCTCTGCCAGCATCTGTGGAGCCGCCGCTCGTGTCACCAGGTGACCCTTTAGTTACTATGGCAACATGATTTCCCAAAGCAGGGTCAACCTATGAAAGCCTTGCTGCGAGTCCAATTTCAACATTTAGTATAAGGAAATAAAAAGCACTGTTAGGTGCATACGTTTCTTTTATTCTTCACTCACATGAATCAGATTTTCAAGTCTACTGAGCTGAAATTACATCTCAAGCATAGCAGCTGTCTGGCTTT
>NW_013968896.1:0-350 GCF_001266775.1 Austrofundulus limnaeus | reverse complement strand
GTTTTATTTGTTGTCCGGGTCATTTTCCCTCTTCAGGCTGTATTTCTGGTGAGGACGTGCAGCTTCTGAGAAAGGTGGTTATATTCTGGCTGCAGTTTATCTGCGGACACGAGGTCGAGGCGGGCTGCTGCCTTCTCACAGATAATGGAGGACTGACTGCTGCTGGTCCCTGATCATGAGCCCGCCACTGATAAAGACCCCTGGGTGACGATCACACATTTATAAAGGTGAGGACCAGTTTAACAGAACCTTAGAGTTCATTTAAACTCACTTTACGAGCAAGAATTAAATCACATTTATTGCTGTGCAACATACTCTCAAAACACCTTAAAAAACAAAACAAATTAATC
>NW_013968895.1:0-350 GCF_001266775.1 Austrofundulus limnaeus | reverse complement strand
GTGGGTGGCTTTAATTGATGTTTTGAGGTTTATAAGTGTGGCTATAGTTATTCTGAATTGTCCAATAAATATCCTAACATGCTTTTAACACTTGCGTATTTCATATATTTGAGCCTCACTGCTGTGATTGCTTGTATTGTACTGTATTATAATATGAACTGACAACCGCAAACAGATTGAAATCTGGATCTGAACTAAATTTATCATTTTTTGTCTTGAATGACCACAGCTCTTGGTAATTTTACCACAAATCAAAGTCATTTAGCCCCTGCTATTTTACCAGAGTTGCATGGTTCATTACAGAAAACCCTTCCCCCGTTTTTATTTTTACTGCAGACATGCTTATGTAG
>NW_013968894.1:0-350 GCF_001266775.1 Austrofundulus limnaeus | reverse complement strand
AACCTGTAGTGTGTAGTTCTCTTCTAAATGCCATTAGATTTGTTGTTTACTTGGCTCATGGGAGAGATGTTTTTGCTACATGCATGCAGGTATGAACTGGAGGCTTCATGCTGCATTGTAGATTCCAAGCCCATTGTATACAGCAATGTTTTGAGTTAAGCCTGCTTAAAAGTACAACGATGCTTGTTTTCTCTGAAGCTAAAACTTTTTGCATCCAGGACACGGAAGGAAGGTTTCTGAAAATACCTGGCACAGGTGTGAAACTGCACATGCACACTTGATAAGGTGATATACAAGTTCAAGCTATTTAACTTTGTTTTAAGGAATTATAAAAAAAACTGTGTAAATTG
>NW_013968893.1:0-350 GCF_001266775.1 Austrofundulus limnaeus | reverse complement strand
TATTTTATCACATTGTTTCTTTATTTTGAGGAGTTGTTCTTTCACCAACCAATCTCTAAACTGTTGCGACTCAGTGGATTGCCACCTTTTAAGAATACCTCCAACTATACTCTAAGAGACGTAACGTCATGTGGTTTGAGACCGCCATTGCTCTGTGTTGGCTGTGGATCAACATGTATACGTGTGCAGAGCCCAAGAAGAGGGAAGAGTGACACATCAAGAACTGAGGATTTGCTATAAACTGTGGCAAATATCAAAATTCACAGACAAAAGCACAAGGAATAACATTTCTTCTGTGCAATCATTCAGGTCACCTGTTCTGCAACACATAATGTAAGCTGCAGGCAGAC
>NW_013968892.1:0-350 GCF_001266775.1 Austrofundulus limnaeus | reverse complement strand
GCAAACTGTAGCCACAGCTGGGTCTCCCGTCTCATCCAAAAATTATTTAGTTTGGTTGTAAACAGTGAAATCACACAGGTTGTAAACAAGTAGACAATTGGTACAAAGTAGTAGCTCCACCTGCATACACCTGCTGGTCAACTGCCTCGTTGGTGAGTAAACCAGGGGTTGAACCCCGAATCATCTGGTTCAGATACTCGTTTTTCTTAAGGGGGAATATTTCTTTTTTTATTTTGTTTCAAATAGTTGCCATAAAATAAATAAGTAATACTGAACTGAACTGTGCAGTTTTTTAAAACAAAAGGCCCTCATAGAGCTAAAATAATAAATAAAAAGATAAATAGATTTTT
>NW_013968891.1:0-350 GCF_001266775.1 Austrofundulus limnaeus | reverse complement strand
ACTTCTTGTCTTTTAAAAAAATGTAATGAGTAGAAGTAAAAAGTAGGCTGAAAATTATTACTCAAGTAAAGTACAGATACCCAGAAAATCTACTTAAGTACAGTAACAAAGTGCTTGTACTTAGTTGCTTTTCAACTCTGTTGATGTGAACGTAAACATTATAAATCAAAAACCCAGCATTTCTTTAAGGAATGCAAATCGACTGTTTTCTTTCATGCTAAACATTTCAGGTAAAATCACCCAAACCATGACTCAAACTATATAAAAACATATTTGGATAAAAAAAATTCATTTTGTGAGGATAAATTCACAAAGACTGAATGTAATGGAGATAATACTTTTTGGTTTAT
>NW_013968890.1:0-350 GCF_001266775.1 Austrofundulus limnaeus | reverse complement strand
GCTTCACAGCAAGCAGTTCGTAAGTGCGATGGATTATACCAATATGTTGACAGGAATCCCTGTGTGTTTATACGTGTGCGTTCACGCATTCAATGTGAAGGAGTGGGGGGCAAAGTGATTTACGTCTCCCTTAACGCTTCAAACACATTGCAGGCCCTGTTTTTACTCTGTCAGCAGCTGCCAAAGAAAACTAGCTTTGCGATGACAAGTGCCAGTTGTTATAGAGCATCTGGAGCTTGACATTAATGTCTTTTATATTGGGCTTAGGAGGCTAACCGTTAGCCCCTTTCACTCTCGCTGCGCTGTGAGCTCAGATGAACGTGTTACTTTCACCATGACAATGTGAATCC
>NW_013968889.1:0-350 GCF_001266775.1 Austrofundulus limnaeus | reverse complement strand
AGTCTTTATGCTTGGATTTTTAAGATTTTTACAGAATTTCTCAAACTAGTCATCAGAAGTGTGTCAGTCTTCTTTCAGCTGAGCTCTGACCAGTCTGCAGGAGGGATGTGTTTTAACTCCTCTGCAGAAAATATCTGGGACCACAAACAAATTTTACAAAACATGCAGAAGAAAAATACTAATTAGTGAAAAAAGGGCCCAAATCTACTGATGTTCATTTTGAAAGTGTTCTCCAGCAGATGAAATGATAAATGTGGGGGCAGCTGCTGAGGTGGGTGTGCAGTGGGTTGGTAGTAGGTGGAGGTGAGCAACAAGAAACTGTCCACAGTGCAGGATCCAGTGTTACGTGC
>NW_013968888.1:0-350 GCF_001266775.1 Austrofundulus limnaeus | reverse complement strand
CCATTTTTTTACATAGTATGAAAACTGTTTGTTATATCAGTGGAAAACTTAAAATTTATGAATAGATGCAACAAAATAAACAAACTTAAAAGGTGAAAGATAATACTTGTCCTGCCCCAGAGCTGTTTGCTTTAAGTAACTGAGCTATTTCATTGCATAGCACAGTAATAATGTCTTAAAATAAGTTGCTTTAATGTCAACATTGACCATAAACTATGTCTCCCACAATGCATGTCAATCATCCATGGGAATTTCCTGTCAGAAAGTGGGAGAGTTCAGAATACACGATGGCAGCACCTCACTACAACTCATCAGTGAGTAAAACTCTATTATTTATTACATATTTAGTC
>NW_013968887.1:0-350 GCF_001266775.1 Austrofundulus limnaeus | reverse complement strand
GAAAATAATCGTTTGTTATAGCACTAGACAAAATTGGTAAAATCATGTGTATTGTGCCAAGTTTCTGAAGTTTTCTTTGACTTTTTGTATTTGAAGGATCTGCATGTCACATGCACTAAAATTATTTTATGATTAAAAATGACAATTTTTTTTTCCATTTTCGTCCAATGGCATAAATTATGCTATGATGCTGTAGCCATTTTTGTGGTCTCTAAGATTGCTTAGCAGAGCTGGCCATTTTGAAGCAGACTGATTCCAAAAGTTAATCATCTATAAGAGTGCATCTAGTAATTATCTTCTGAGAGTTTGAATAAAATCTGTCCACTGGTTTATGTTTTTCCTAATGCTAT
>NW_013968886.1:0-350 GCF_001266775.1 Austrofundulus limnaeus | reverse complement strand
ACTTTTCCATACAACCTGCACTAACTCCCACATTTAACCTACTCACCAACTCCATTCTGTGACTACCTTTCTTAATGCATGAAAAGGTGATAAAATACCACACCCCAAACATTATCTTCATTTTACAAGATAAGGTGTTTGTAAAAGGGTGACCAACACCTGATGGTCTGGATGATCCAGGATTGGTTTAACCCTTTGAGAAATCACTACCTTCTCCTCTTATGAGCCCAGAACATCTTTATCTTTATTCATGTAAACTGTGGAGCTGCTGCAGATTTCAAAGTGTTAAACATCAGCAATTGATTTTTATGTTTCGTACTTCTGCCCTTTTATCATGCAGTGAACATCTG
>NW_013968885.1:0-350 GCF_001266775.1 Austrofundulus limnaeus | reverse complement strand
AGTTGGCAAGTAGAACAGTCAAATTAGCCTCTGGAGAACAAAGCCATCTAAGATCTCCTCTGGGAGAAGGTGATAAGAAAAAAAATAGAAAGTGGAGAAAGACATTGAGCGAATGAGATGAAGGATGGAGAGATGGGTCAAAAAAACCCCAGCACGGACATGACAGAGAGAGAGAGGGAGACGAGAGACAGTGAGGTGAGGTGTGGACACGATTGAGAGCTGCAAATGAGCCTGAGGGAGAGAGAGAGAAAAGAGGAGAGGGATGTGCAGACTGTCTGTATTTGAACAACTGAAATAAATATAAAGCACCTCTGAAAGGCATTTCCTACAAACATAAAATTCTAAGAAAA
>NW_013968884.1:0-350 GCF_001266775.1 Austrofundulus limnaeus | reverse complement strand
TTTTATTTGAAAAGCGCCTTTCAGGACACCCAAGGACACTTACTAGACACATCATTGAAGAATGTGAAGAAATAAAGTTATAGACAAACAGGCATGTGTTACAGAGAATTGTTTACAAATGCAGCTAAGATGGGTAACCATAAACCATAATGTTCTTAATAAATTGCCTTAATGTCACATGAAGTAAACACAAACCTGAGAACAGTTTTTAGATTTACACAGTGAAACCATTCATGTTCTGTTCTGTTACATTTTTACTTCCTGTCTCTAGATGGCACTGCAGCAGAAGAAACAATGTTAAAAAAACATTAATAAATAGCGTTAGTTTCAATTTTTACATTTCATTTCTC
>NW_013968883.1:0-350 GCF_001266775.1 Austrofundulus limnaeus | reverse complement strand
AATTTATCTTTACTTTAAAGTTTATAGTCAAACTTTAAAAGTCAGATCAGCAGCTTTTCTTGTAGCAATAAGATGTAGATTAAACTGAATTTATTCACCTGCACTGTGGGACCTAAAATTAATTTAAAAGCATTTAGTTCTGCTCTTTAACCCTTTGGAGTAAATTCACAGATTGTTCTCTGTGTAAAGCTATCAATCTGAAATTTTAACTTCTGTAGTCCTACTTTTTGGTACTGTAACTAGTATTTAGTTGTTGATGTTAAAATACAGTAATCCAAAATACAAAAATTTTATTTGACACAATCAAGAACATTGTTTCACCAACTTTTTCTACTGTAAGTGCTTTTACG
>NW_013968882.1:0-350 GCF_001266775.1 Austrofundulus limnaeus | reverse complement strand
TACTTTGTGCTAAAGCTATTGTTACATGGATCTTGCTCAGCAAAAGGCAGGGAAAATGGGAGAAAGACGGCCATTTTTTCCCTACACAATGAAATAATTATTAACAAAAAAAACACAAATTTATGTATAAATTAGATCCTTTAGAAACATGTTTTCATAATTTTATGGTGATTCTGTATGTAGGATTGTAGAGGCTGAAAATAGCAAGTGTGACCTAAGTGACCTTGCTTGGAATCAAAGTGTCTGTCAATCTTATGTTTGTTTGTGTTTTATTATGCGAAAGATAAAATATGGAAACAGACGTATTGTTGCTTCTCTCAGGCCAGAGCCAGATTAACGGATTGTCTGAA
>NW_013968881.1:0-350 GCF_001266775.1 Austrofundulus limnaeus | reverse complement strand
GATTTATCCCACAGAAGAAGACTTTTGGTTAATGGATGAAATAATTCAATAAAGAAGAACTTGTCCGGAGGACCTGACTCCACCTTAGATCAGTGTGTGTCAGTCATGTTTGGTACAAATACAAATTACACAACTATGGGATAAATATTGTGCCAGATTTATTCCATATTATGGGATGTCTGCTGGCACAAGATTCATCCCATATTCTTCAGTCTGAGGAGTTGCAGGTAAATTGAGTCTTATAAGCAGTACTTCACACAGTGGATCAGTTTGTTTGTCAGGATGACTGACCATTAATGCCCTGATGGATGCTGGAGTTTACCTTCAACTCCTCAGACTTGGATAAATGA
>NW_013968880.1:0-350 GCF_001266775.1 Austrofundulus limnaeus | reverse complement strand
ACGCCTCATTTGGATTTAAACAGACAGCCTCAAAATGAGTTGATCTGAGGTGTGAAAGAAGGGCTTGTGGAGTTACAGTAATGAGGAATTCAGACCAAAGAATTGCAGTTCCACTTTATATAGACCCTTGATTGATTGAACCTTGATTGAGAAGGAGTGAAATGATGAAAAACTCGGGGAAAACATGAGTAATAAAACTAAACCTAAAGATCACAAAACATAAAATATGGATATCTGAATGTAAATGTATGTATACGTATTAGTGTGTAGTTGGATGTGATGTTCTATGGATGTGCATATACTGTATAAATTGAAATTTAGTATTAGAATAATATTGGATTACCTTATGT
>NW_013968879.1:0-350 GCF_001266775.1 Austrofundulus limnaeus | reverse complement strand
ACACAGCAGTTTAGTCCTTGAGTTCCTTCACATTATGTGTGAAAATGTTCTTACTTTCATTACTAACCACAGCCATAAGTTGTACTGTTGATCACAATCATTCAAGATTTTTTTCTGACCACATTTCTAACTCAAAGCTGATGTTTCCTTTCAGTTCTTCCAGGTTTTAATGATGTGTTGGACAGTTCTCAATCTGATTTTAGTAGTTTCAGAAACCTGCTTGGCTGTTTTCTCTGTTTGATGCCAGAACCTGGACCCTTCAGAAACACACAGGATGTGTCAGACAAACAGTTTCATTTGAGCTCGTTCTTTCACACCAGTTTGACTTTTTAGGGAAAGTTGTTTTTAAG
>NW_013968878.1:0-350 GCF_001266775.1 Austrofundulus limnaeus | reverse complement strand
AATCCAGCAAACCTGCATCTGCAGATTTAAATAACGCAAACATGATGTAAATTACCTGGGGCATCTTGGGTGTTGCAGAAACTTGAATTGCAGCACATGCTACTGGCCACAATTTTAGCCACTCCAAAGTTGATAGAACCGTCGACACAGTCTTGAGCCGAAGCACATTTTTTAGTCTGGAGATCAATGAGTTTGAAACTACCTGAAATCAGAAAGCAGTCGTAAAGTGAGCCAGTCCAGAAGCATTTACATAAGGAAACCAGACATTAACATTACCTGCAAACATCAGGAATCTTGTTGTAGCACACTGTGAGGAACAAGTTATATTTGTCTCACTGCAAGGTCCAAAG
>NW_013968877.1:0-350 GCF_001266775.1 Austrofundulus limnaeus | reverse complement strand
GACCACCGGACAGAACCGGAAGAGCCCCACCAGCGACCACATACAGCAACACCTGGGGCCAGCAGCGATGGGGCTACGTGATCTGCCTTTCACCTTCAGCTCTGATGTGAGGACTGCTGGATAACTTTTTCTTTTGAAAAGCAGGAAACAGTTTGTAAGACACGACCAAGGTCCTTTAAGGAAAAAGGTCCTTGTGGGAGAGAGAGGGTGGGAGGCTGAGCATTGCTCGTGACACCAAGATGTCTCAAGACACAAAATGACACGTCGGCCATTTTGAATTACAGGTTTAGGGGTTCTTCAGTTCCTCCTAGGCCCATTTTACATGCATTCCTCATGTTACAACTCTGTGA
>NW_013968876.1:0-350 GCF_001266775.1 Austrofundulus limnaeus | reverse complement strand
CATGTTTTATATTCAATTAATTTATGATCTGATTAGTCGACTGATCGAAAAAATAACCAATGATTAATCAACTATAAAAATAATCGTTTGTGGCAGCCCTAATTTAGACACATATTTTCTAATGGGTGCACACTTTAGTTAATATTTTTCGGAATGGTTTACTTACACTTGTTTTTTCTTTAAGGTTCTGCAAGCAGAGACCAGCTGGTGTTGAAGCCATTAAACCAGGAACAAACCACTTCAAATGACTGAAAAAGACGTGTGTGTGGGGGGGACATTATTTGTTAAAGTTGGCCTTCAGTTATGTATTTGTAAGGCACTTTAATTAGGGATGCTACCGACACCCGTTT
>NW_013968875.1:0-350 GCF_001266775.1 Austrofundulus limnaeus | reverse complement strand
GAACATTAAAAACCAAACAAACCAAAGAGGTTTGGCCCTGCTTGTTGCTGTGAGGACACCTCAGTGTTTCTGTGTCCTGACAGAACTCTGAGGGTTTGATGAGAGTCCAAATGCACAGTTCATAAAAACTAATGACTTTAGGTAGGATTAAGTTCTGAACCAGTCTGTCAAAGTTCAGAGTGAAACTCAGACAGGATGAGCTCTAAAACAAGTTCCTTTATAATAAAACATTTATGGTACGTTCACACTGAATGGGTTTTGAGCTGCAGGAGCAGCCAGTTTGCATGTGAAGTCTATGTGGACACGCCTCTAAAATGGTAAATGGTACTGAACTTATAGAGCGCTTTTCA
>NW_013968874.1:0-350 GCF_001266775.1 Austrofundulus limnaeus | reverse complement strand
AAGAACCCATCCAGAAGACCTATACAATTTTTTTTCTTTTTAACAAGTGTTAACAATATAAATGACCACTACCTAATCATTATACTAGTACTGTCAGGCGTGTACTGCAGAACCAAACCTGATGTCTTTCAGGTCGTGCCACAGGTCGTTCGGCATTTAAATCAGCGCTCCACACTGCTGGAAAACTGCATCTCTTCTCCTATCTGTTTGCATAATCAAGGTTGTAAAATGTAGCATCAGTCAAAACCATAACTACCCTCCAAGCACACCTGATCAGGGTGGATTTTAAACATAAAATTACAGTAAAACCATTATGTTTACGTATTAAGAATTGTTTTGTCTTATAGAAA
>NW_013968873.1:0-350 GCF_001266775.1 Austrofundulus limnaeus | reverse complement strand
ACAGTCACTCACATTCACACAGTCACTCACATTAACACAGTCACTCACATTAACACAGTCGCTCACATTAACACAGTCGCTCACATTAACACAGTCGCTCACTTTAACACAGTCACTCACATTAACAGTCATTCACATTAACACAGTCACTCACATTAACACAGTCACTCACATTAACAGTCATTCACATTAACACAGTCACTCACATTAACACAGTCACTCACATTAACACAGTCGCTCACATTAACACAGTCGCTCACTTTAACACAGTCGCTCACTTTAACACAGTCACTCACATTAACACGGTCACTCACATTAACACAGTCATTCACATTAACAGTCACTCACAT
>NW_013968872.1:0-350 GCF_001266775.1 Austrofundulus limnaeus | reverse complement strand
GGGCCTCCCTTCTGAAGCTGCTGCCCCCGCGACCCGACCCCGGACAGGTGGAAGAAAATGGATGGATGGATGAAAATGAGAAAGATAATGTATGTGAAATATACATCAAGAAAACACAAGACAGCACACCGACATCTTGGCTCCACACCTATAAAAACAAAGATAGCAAAACCACAGCAAAAAAAGCATATCTATATAATTACAATGACTATAGACTTGCTGAAAACCATACCTATATACATATATATATTTATACATATACACATAAACTTACCCATACCTACCCATCCAAAGTCTTGGGACTGTGCATTGCTGTTGTGGGACACCTCCCTTTCCCGTCTTTTCCATGG
>NW_013968871.1:0-350 GCF_001266775.1 Austrofundulus limnaeus | reverse complement strand
ATGCTGTCCCCTGCTCCCTCTCAGGACACACATCCATCATTTCTCATCATTAAATCCTCAGAAAGTTTCAGTTTGTTATAAAAATGTTGTTCTGTGGCCACACCTATGAGAGGCAGGTGGGCGGGGCCAGCTCTCCTACCTTTACCTACACAGCTGTATCTGCACCTGATGGCAGTGAGATGTGAGACTGAGCTGAGGTCATCCTGCTGAAGTGTTGAACATCAGGTGAAGACCCTTCAACAGATCCCACTCAGTTTGATCCATCTTTATATGTGACTGAACTGGACCTACCTGTGTCTCTACCTGTGCCTCTACCTGTGTCTCTACCTGTCTCTACCTGTCTCTACCTG
>NW_013968870.1:0-350 GCF_001266775.1 Austrofundulus limnaeus | reverse complement strand
CCATCAAAAGGAGCTGAAGAGCCAGCACACATCGGGTCCCAGGACTGAACCAGGGTGGTATTAACTGACCAGGAGCCATTAGGGCCAAAATGAACCATCATAGATATCACACGCAGCCTCCAAGTGATTATTTATTCTGTGTGTGTAGTGTTTGTTACCTTGTAAGGCCCAACTTTTTCCAAAATGTACTACCTTGTGAGGACCCGGCGCTCCTTATAAGGCCCAAAGTTCAAATACTTTTTTGAGGATTGCTGCTTATTGATCAGCAAACTGCAGTCAGCACGCTCTTTTTGCAACACAGATATTTCTTGACTTTTGTGCTTTTACTGTACCTCTGTCTGTGTTGCGTA
>NW_013968869.1:0-350 GCF_001266775.1 Austrofundulus limnaeus | reverse complement strand
ACCTGATGTCAGAGGGACCTGGCTATGACCTGATGTCAGAGGGACCTGGCTATTACCTGACGTCAGAGGGACCTGGCTATTACCTGATGTCAGAGGGACCTGGCTATGACCTGATGTCAGAGGGACCTGGCTATGACCTGATGTCAGAGGGACCTGGCTATGACCTGATGTCAGAGGGACCTGGCTATTACCTGATGTCAGAGGGACCTGGCTATTACCTGACGTCAGAGGGACCTGGCTATGACCTGATGTCAGAGGGACCTGGCTATGACCTGATGTCAGAGGGACCTGGCTATTACCTGATGTCAGAGGGACCTGGATATTACCTGATGTCAGAGGGACCTGGCTAT
>NW_013968868.1:0-350 GCF_001266775.1 Austrofundulus limnaeus | reverse complement strand
GAAGTGTTTGTTTCTATCAGGTGTTAAAAAATTCATCAGTCCTGCCTTCAGGCCTCTCAGCTGCAGGAAACAGATCGCCTCCGTTCACAACTCATTTCCTTTCCTTATACAAGTTAGTCCCGTTCAGACACCATTGTCTCGTTTACTGGAGCTGCTGAGTTCAGAGACGATAAAAACACTTTTTAAATTATTAACTGAATATTGTTTTGTTTGTGTGTTCTGATTACTTTTTAATGTGTCTGCTGTGTTGTTAGTAAAAAAATACTGAGTATTTTAGTCCACTAGAGCCTCTTCTGTGTATAAACTCCTCAGAAATCAGTGATTCCATCAGGGCCGCAACTAATGATTAT
>NW_013968867.1:0-350 GCF_001266775.1 Austrofundulus limnaeus | reverse complement strand
TTTATATGTACTACCCCCCCTCCACGCTCTTGCTCTCCCCTCGACTGTGCCTCTCTGTCTGTCTGCCCCCTCGCCCTCGCTCATTTCCCATCATTCCCACCTACTGTCTCCTGTCCTTCTCTTCTCTTTCCCTCTGTTCTGCCCCTTCCTTTTGCCCAACCTCCCCCCCCCTTTACTCCTTTATCTGCCGTTCCTCTCGCTGTGCCCCTCACATGCACAGATGGACCCAGCTGCCCACCCTCCTTAAGAGAATTTGATCCCTGGAACTATGTGATATGGCGGTGCACTGTAGTTATCTAATCATCCTGCTTTTTGTGGGGCGGCGGCGGCACAGCTGGCTGCCACCGAGG
>NW_013968866.1:0-350 GCF_001266775.1 Austrofundulus limnaeus | reverse complement strand
ACGTGTTCAATACTTGCATTGTGTGTGTTTTATTCAAGAATATAAGAAAACATACACACACACACACAATACAAATATATAATATACAAAATTCTGTGCGTCTCCTGGGGGCTAAGCCCCCTTTGTCCTTAAATCCTAGTGACACCCCTGACACCCAGCGATCACTTTCTGACAGTGTTATTAAAGTTTGTCCAGTGGTTCAAGAGATATTTTGCTAACAGACAGGTACAGATGATGCTAAAGATTTTTGGCAAAGTTTTATGAGCAGATATTAAACGAGCAGTTAGCACCTTGGAGTATGAGTTAAGGACAATGCTCAACTACAACCACTCAAGTTTTAGCTCAGTATT
>NW_013968865.1:0-350 GCF_001266775.1 Austrofundulus limnaeus | reverse complement strand
ATCAATATTAGCCAAAGAAATCTCATATTCATACACGGATGAGGTTGGTTAATTTGAATTTATACCACAGAGGCATTCTGCGTTGTCTGAAAAGGCAGTCAAAGAGATAAAGAAGAGGAAAAGCAAGTCTTTGGTTAACAGTTTTCTAAATGGGGTCTATCGTTGACGCAGTTTTATAGCTTTTTGCCTTCTATCGGTCCATTTAGACTTCGTGAACACATTATTTATTGGTATATTCAGAGTAAAAAGGTGTAGAACTCTTTAAGTGAAGGATAAAGCCGTGTTTTGTCTCTGTCGAAAAGCAGGTCTTAGTAGAAGAATATTTTTACCGACAAATTAGATAATGTTTT
>NW_013968864.1:0-350 GCF_001266775.1 Austrofundulus limnaeus | reverse complement strand
CTGGGAGGGTGGTCTTTTTAGGTGTGGGGGGGCAGTGTGTTTGTGTGCTGGCTGTATAATAAGACCACAGGGTGGAGGTCTTCACCTGGACCTGGTCTCTGACTGAAAACATCTCTGCTTTTCTCTGTCTTTACAGCTAAAACATCAGCTAAAGCCAGCATGTGACTTCGGCTGATGCCGACCACGGCTTCGCCCACAGGTCACAGAGACTCACAGTTTGTTGTCGGACAAGATAAAGATATTTGTACAACTGATTTTCTTTCATTTAATTTAAAACTCTCCTTCAGTTAAACATCTTTTCTTTGGATAAAAAGATCAAAGGGATCAGTCGGGCCAAAAATCTGAACTTG
>NW_013968863.1:0-351 GCF_001266775.1 Austrofundulus limnaeus | reverse complement strand
AATAAAATAAGTAAATTCACTACAGCAGTTTACTAGAAATAAGTTTGCCTTTAAAAAAATGAATAGAGAAAACCAAGAAAACATTAACATAACTACAGTACAATGTAAGTGATTCTGTTAAAAGTGAACAGTTTGGTCATAACATCCTATCTAATATTTAATTGAACAACATACAGTTAAATCATCTGGGAAACATTACAAATATTCACAAATTAAGGTCCAATGTGAACCACATCTGGGATTCCTTTGACCCGTAAACAGTCAAAAACACTTTAAGAATGAGTCACATTAACACATTCAGGCACTTTACTGGACAGAAACACCATCCAGGGAAAGGGAAACCTAATAAAT
>NW_013968862.1:0-351 GCF_001266775.1 Austrofundulus limnaeus | reverse complement strand
AAAGTTAATTTTGGGATTAAGTTACTCTTTAAACAGTAGAGATGTTTTAATCATATATTTGATTAGCTTACCTGATCTCCTGATTAAAGCATCTTTAGGAAAAAATACTTATTTAGGATTTATCTTCACTTCACAATGTATAATTACAACATTTGGTGAAGTGAGTGTGCCTGAGTGGTTAGGAGGTTTGTTCTGTGACTGGTGGGTCACTGCTACAAACCCTTTCTATCTGTCTCAGCTGTTGTGACCTTGGGCAAGATTCTTCACCTGTCAGTGTGCCCCAGGGTTGTGGCAGTAATGTAGATTACCACCATCAGTGTGAATGACTGTTAAATACGTTTTATAGCAGTG
>NW_013968861.1:0-351 GCF_001266775.1 Austrofundulus limnaeus | reverse complement strand
CCATAAAACCACTGTAAGAGACGTCCCCGAACACTATAATTAGAAAACCTTTGACCATAATAGATCACAGATCATCTTCTACAAAGTACTGAGAAAATTTTATCCTCAAAAGTTAAAGTGGGCTGTTGTATTATTCGCTTGAGTACATTGTGACCAAATCTTTGCTTATGTTCTACCACAGTAAATTTCAATATTTTCTTGTATAGAACTGAAAACTTGTGTTGCTGGCAATTAATCATCATAGTATCCTCCTCTGTTCTCCCACAGTAGAGTAACTCGTGCATAGCTAAAAATATAAACAATGGTAGTTGATTTTTTTACACCAAAGTCAGCAGAGGATATATATATATA
>NW_013968860.1:0-351 GCF_001266775.1 Austrofundulus limnaeus | reverse complement strand
GCTCTGTCAGCTCAGCTCAAATCACTCGCACACAGACACTCAGGTATACCACATGCTTCCTCATTTCTTTCTTTAATCTCTCCTTTCTGCTCGTCTCTTTGTTAACCTATCTCTCTATCTGCCTTCCCTCCTCACTATTCCACCCTGCGTCCTCTGCCTCCTCTCTTACACTTGCCCAAATTTGTTCCACTTAATAAGCCCTCCCCAGTGACCTTGTGCTAATTAAGCTGTACTGTGTTGGAAATATGATGGTTAATTAATGATGAGATAAATTCTGTCTGCAGGACTGTCAGAAAAATGATGACACTGTGTTTTACAGGTTTAAATAGAACAAACCTTGTGGCTGTCCTC
>NW_013968859.1:0-351 GCF_001266775.1 Austrofundulus limnaeus | reverse complement strand
GTGAGAGAGAAGTGGTGACAGGTTAATTTGCTCTGCTGCTTCTTCTCCCCATGGAGGATTTACTGTACGCAGTTTGATTCAGGAATGTGTTTTAACTAATTATACTGTCATCAAAACAAACCTAAAAATCACACAAGTAACAAATTTAAGAAAATTACAGCAGTTTTTCTTTACTGACAATTTTCACAACTTCTGTGTTCATAAAAAGGACCAGTGATGAATGCTCGTGTTTCATTTTCTCTGTGGAGTTATGTTGAAGCAAATGATCTTTTATGAGACGTTTGTGCGTGTGTAACCAGAATGTAACCATTGTGAAAAAGAGCTCTCAGTTCATTTACAGCAGGTAAAATA
>NW_013968858.1:0-351 GCF_001266775.1 Austrofundulus limnaeus | reverse complement strand
TGTGTGTCAGGACCCGTGCAGATGCCCGCTGTGTATTTGAATCAGTCACAGCACACTGCCTCCCAACACAACTGAAAATCCTCTCTCATGGACCACTGAGGAAAACAGCTCATTTGGACAAAAAGATCACAGCAGCAGAAGCTGTGGAATAGCTGCTGTCTCTGCAGAGTGCCCTAATAAAATAATAATGCACCAATGGCACTCTAAGAAAAGAAAGTGAGTGTGTGTGTGTGGGGGTGCAAAAATAGCTGACTGGACTTAAATAAGATCAGTTTCCAGTCTTTTCTAATCTTTCTGCGCCCACTCATATCTTTATATTTGTATTATGTAGAAATCAGTATATAGCTGATG
>NW_013968857.1:0-351 GCF_001266775.1 Austrofundulus limnaeus | reverse complement strand
TGTAAATTCTTAACAGCCATTGTGTAAGTAAACCCTCCCTGAATGCTGCCTGCCACCACAAAGCAGACAGGACTCCATGCTCCTGTGACAGTGACTCCTTTCCGTCATCTCACTGACACTTGAGTTTTATTATTCCATGTGTGACTCTGTGGTAGCTTTGTTCATATTTTCCTTGTTTGCCTTCAATGTCAATGGTAACTCTTCAAGATAGTTGGCTGTCTATGTAGTTTTGCAATAAGGAGAGGGTCAGCATTTTTTTAAAATTTTTTTGAAATGTCTATACACGAGAATGACTGAAGTGGTGCTGTTGATCTATATTATACTGAGTGTCAAAAATCAATAAAAATCTTC
>NW_013968856.1:0-351 GCF_001266775.1 Austrofundulus limnaeus | reverse complement strand
TTTTTTGCTCAAACCTTCAGCTATTTTCTGCTATCTGCAGCCGAAACCTGTAAAAAGTCTCAACCTCATTCATCCTGGAACAATCCCATCTCTTTGATTCAGTGTTTGGTTTTCATATTCAGATCTATTACAGCCCTGGCCCTATTTATTGCCACCTGTTGTTGTGCTCTGTGTCCTATCTGCTCTGAACTGAAACTTCTCTGTTTTGTGTTTTATTGCTGTCTTTACACTCTTAATATTTTTGATGATTTTACAGCACCTTGTGGATCTATTTCTATGAAAGGCGCTTTGTAAATAAAACTTTACTTACTTACTTACTTCTTTTTCTTTTACAACCAGAAAACCTTTAAT
>NW_013968855.1:0-351 GCF_001266775.1 Austrofundulus limnaeus | reverse complement strand
CACATAGCTGCCTGCTGCTCCACCTGGATGTTTCTCATGTGCCATGGGTCAAACTCACAGGTTTCATCCAAACATGCACCGATGACAAATAAAGCACCTTTATCTTTTAAATGTGAATTTAGCTTTAAAAAGCTAACTTTAGCTAGTAACAGCTGAATGTTAGCTAGAATTGCAGCAAACAGCTGAATATAGCAGAAAGCTACTGTAAGAAGCATTAATAGCTCAAATTAGCACAAAAAGTACAAAAAGGTAGAAAATAGCAGATTAACATAACGAAGCAGAATTATATTTAAAATATCAGAAAAAAGCTCAAATTAGCAAAATAAGATGAGAGGTGGACTCCGCCAAGGC
>NW_013968854.1:0-351 GCF_001266775.1 Austrofundulus limnaeus | reverse complement strand
ACCCTGAACTAGTCCTGACCCTGAACCCTGACCCTGACCTGACCTCTGAACTAGTCCTGACCCTGAACTAGTCCTGACCCTGAACTAGTCCTGACCTGACCCTGAACTAGTCCTGACCTGACCCTGAACTAGTCCTGACCCTGAACTAGTCCTGACCCTGAACCCTGACCTGACCCTGAACTAGTCCTGACCTCTGAACCCTGACCCTGAACCCTGACCTGACCCTGAACTAGTCCTGACCCTGAACTAGTCCTGACCCTGAACTAGTCCTGACCCTGAACCCTGACCCTGACCTGACCTCTGAACTAGTCCTGACCCTGAACTAGTCCTGACCCTGAACTAGTCCTGACC
>NW_013968853.1:0-351 GCF_001266775.1 Austrofundulus limnaeus | reverse complement strand
AGACACAGCTCAGTTTGACATGTGATGCTGACAGTTTTAACCTTCCAACAGGTCTGGATCCAACACTTCCTGTGTCTTAGTTTAGGTTCACCTGTCTCCATCTAAACCTGTCCTCCTGAGTTTCATTTTTATTTTACCTTTATTGAACCAGGCAGAACATTAAGAGCAAAGTCTTATTTACCTGATGTCTCCTCATCAGGACAATGACAGGGACATTTCATGTTTGTTGTTCTTCATTAGCTGTGAAGAAGTCTATAAATGGACATGTCCATGTTTCCTGTCAGGAGACGTTGGACATGTCCGTGTTGTCCTGTCAGGAGATGTTGGACATGTCCGTGTTGTCCTGTCAGG
>NW_013968852.1:0-351 GCF_001266775.1 Austrofundulus limnaeus | reverse complement strand
ATGTAGTAGATCTTACATCATACTGTATAGGTGAATTTTGATTTCTTGAAAACAATCAGGCCTGAATTCTTTGAGCGGTTACATATTTTTTACAGGTGCAAATTAGGATTTATCAAATTAGGTCCAAAGCTTTTGCAAAGGGAGATCTGCACCACAAACTACACTGCCAGCCAAACAGTTTCTTTGTTTTGATGCTTTATGCTTTTTCATCAAATGTATTTACTGATCTGTAGCTGAGTAGCAGATGTGACTTAATTAGTCATCAACAAATACTACCATCAGACATAAGGCATTAAGTTCACTTAGCACAGACAACATTAATTATTTAAGATGATTTTTATGAGTGAGATG
>NW_013968851.1:0-351 GCF_001266775.1 Austrofundulus limnaeus | reverse complement strand
TGGATGTTCTGTTGCAGCTGGGCCTGGACATGGAGGAGCTGGAGGAGGTGGAGGAGGACGCAGGCTTGGGGAACGGAGGGCTAGGCCGACTGGCAGGTAAAGATGCTGCAGATATTAATCCAGTGGGTACTTGTTATTTTGCTAACACTGATACACACACAGGCTCGACATGTTTCACCTCACCTTTTGGTATCAGGTGGTTAAACTGTAAGTCCCGAACCCAGGAATTCCCTTTTTCCTAGTCTTCATCAGAACTTCAGGTGAAACAGCTGTCATCCTCAAAATCCTTTTCAATAAAAACGAGCCAATACACAGCTACGACTTGTCTGTGTGCTCATCAAATTTTAATGC
>NW_013968850.1:0-351 GCF_001266775.1 Austrofundulus limnaeus | reverse complement strand
TACTTGTACTTTTACTCAAGTATCACTTTGTGTATACAACATTGGCTAAAACTGAGTAATTATAGTTAAACCAACCAGAACACAAGCTGAAAACACAAACTTGCAAACAACAGCAGCCAAAAGCAGCATAAAAATTTTGACAAAAACTAAAAGGAGCATAAAAACTATAGAGAAAGTTTTCTGAGGCGGGTCTTAAAGAGAATTTTTTTAAGGAATTGAACTGATATGTAGTGATGAATAAACCGAGGCTGTCTGAATCGCTGAATCAATATGAATTAAGTGTACTGAAATGACTCATTGGGCCTCATGCAAGAACCGTTGGTACGCACAGATTTATTCTTAAGTTGTGCG
>NW_013968849.1:0-351 GCF_001266775.1 Austrofundulus limnaeus | reverse complement strand
CTAAACTAATAGTCATTCACCTGTGTGACAGGAAATCTTTCCCAAGTTGCCAATAGGGGGGTAGCGAGGTTGTGTTTAAGGTTATAGAGTTGAGTCCAGCCACAGATGAGTGTTTATTGTTCTGATGAGTCTCAAGAATTGTGTGTCAGACTGAAAGCATTTCATCACAGATGCAAAGCATGGTGATTGTGCACATAACTTAAAAAATGTGTGTTTAAAACTGGTGATCAATAAAGAGACATAAACAAAATTGAAGAGTAAATAAAGTACCTTTTATCATCCAATTGTTCTCACCTATTGCCTCCAGAGATTTTTATGACCAAAACTGTTGCCTACTATTGGCTTAGAATG
>NW_013968848.1:0-351 GCF_001266775.1 Austrofundulus limnaeus | reverse complement strand
AAAACAACAGAAACTAAGGAACCACTAACGTTACAGCTGATTCTCTGCAGAACTTAAAGATAACAGAGACCATAGAGACTCCTGTTTGTAAAGATTTACTCTGTAGAGGAAAACTACTGTAAACATCTGACTGAAACTGGTCTCCCAGCATGTAGAGATGTGAGAAAAATGACAATCGTACAAAAACATTACAAATATACGATTTTCGTACGCTGAAAGGAGTGGGCAGAAGTATACTTATATTAGTCCACCTCTTCTTCTGCAACCTTAAAATTATTACTCTTGAGTTCTTAAAGGGTCAATGTTATGTGTTTCTCAGGCATATATTTAGATACTATACCATAATAAAGT
>NW_013968847.1:0-351 GCF_001266775.1 Austrofundulus limnaeus | reverse complement strand
ACTCTCAAAAGAAAATTAATGAAGTTGAATGGGGAGAAAATGTTTTAAATATTTCTAAAAATATAAAAACTGAAAAGTGGTGAAAGACTTGGAGTGTTGCTTCAACAAAGTGTTTATTTATTTTCCATCAACTCCCAGTTTCTGCTCTTGTTGTAGTTGTGTTATAATTTTTAGCAGTTCAAATGCAAAACAGTGACCGGTCCAGACATTTTGGATAATGCAATTACGATGCAGAGGCACAAGTCGATGACCTGTACTACTGTCCCTATTCTACCTTTATCACACTTTCAATCTGTGTACTTGAAGCCTGCACTGACTGAGATTCTGAACCCATGGTCCGCAGCCTAATTG
>NW_013968846.1:0-351 GCF_001266775.1 Austrofundulus limnaeus | reverse complement strand
AGTTTTAGATTTGTTAAACACTTGTTTTGCTTTCTACTGTGAATTGAAGTCAAATCCAACATAAAAGTCATCTTGCATGATAGTGAAAGAGTGGTGTGAGAAACCAATCTGTTCAATCAAAGGAAAATTTATGTTCCTGTGAAACGTGAATATTAAAAAAATGGTTCCGCGCAACTCTTTTCCATTCCTCTGACTTCAGCGCTCTGGGGTCCCGGTGGTCAGCTTGAGGACAATGAGTAGGCTGTCTGAGAAGGAAAATAGCTGCAACACTTGCACATTCTATCACCGAGGATTTATTACCAACATTTGTGTAGACGCTTGAATGAGCCCGACCTGTCCATATGTGGGGCC
>NW_013968845.1:0-351 GCF_001266775.1 Austrofundulus limnaeus | reverse complement strand
CCATTAGTGTAGGGAAAATAAATTTATTATGAAGGAATATGGCATGTTGTTACAACACATAGCTGTAAAATAAGCTAATAATAAAAAGCCTAGAATTCCATTAAGGAACACAAATCACTTACAGCCATTAAAGTACCTGTGACATCAAATGTTTGCAATAAATATGAATGAATTTTTGAAAAAACAACATTGATAACATATTGCAAAAATAATTTTACGCTGCTTTGATGAACAGTTGTTGAGGAATTTGTATTTGAAGTAACAGGAAGTTATGTCAAAGAGGAATGTCTACATGTAAACAGAGCATTGCTACAATGGCTAACAACACAGACTGTAGCGAAGAATCTGATG
>NW_013968844.1:0-351 GCF_001266775.1 Austrofundulus limnaeus | reverse complement strand
CATCAGCTCCTGTGTTCAGGTATAAAAGCCTCTCACTTAGCCTTGCCCCTTTAACAAGTCAGGAGTTAGAAAAACAAGCACTGGATGAAAGTTTGCTACAGTTTTGAACATTAGCCCATGTTAGCAATCATGGTAACATCATTTTAACAATCAGAAACTGGACCCATTCTGTCCATTGCCTCACATCAGCAGCTTCATGCATCACTGAGTCAGCACCTTAAAGCATGCGGCTCGATCAGATAAGGCTCTGACCCGCTGGGCTCCACAGCCTCCCTCAACCTCCAGTGACAAGCGGAGTCATGGTGAAACTACCTGCCATTCTGGTCACTCTATCACAGGAGAAACCAGCCC
>NW_013968843.1:0-351 GCF_001266775.1 Austrofundulus limnaeus | reverse complement strand
TAACAGCAAAATTAACTGTTCAGCAGAGACGATTTGGCTTTTTTTATGTGCAGCACACAGCCCACAAACTACTGCTCATCCCACAAATGCATGTTCCTTACTCATTTTACACATGTTTGTCTGTTAGCACAATATTACATAAATCATTGTAAAGATTTTATTGAAACTTTCTCAAATTAATGAACTGATGCTGATCAACTTAACTCAGTCAGTTTTACAGATACTGAACACACATATGGTGTGGTAGTAGCTGAGAGTCATTTACAACAAATACTCAGAGCATATTTTTCTGATGTTATGTAAATATCATTTACAATATTATAAATTTATATATCCTTATTTAACCAGAGT
>NW_013968842.1:0-351 GCF_001266775.1 Austrofundulus limnaeus | reverse complement strand
GATTTTGCACAAAATCCATCTTTTTCCTCAGTTTATTTCCAGCTTTTTCACCTCCTCAGTGTGCAGTTAAACACTCCAAAGTAATTTCAGCTCAAATATTTCTGATAGCTGATTTATTTTTAAACGTTTGTCCTCATAATGACCCCTAACTGGAAGAAAAGCCCGCCTCGCAGGGCTTCTGTTTAAATCCACCAACTGATGATGGCCACATGGATGCTGTGGGCAGGAGCAGCTGATCCCTCTCTTCTTACTAACAAAGTGCTGTAAGGCTGTTTAAACTAAAGTGTGTTCATTTCCAGGATTGTTTGTAGATTTAAAAACAGTTAAAAATGACATTATTGTAATAAATGG
>NW_013968841.1:0-351 GCF_001266775.1 Austrofundulus limnaeus | reverse complement strand
GAAGACCAAAAATTACAACCAGAAGAAGAATCAACATTTGTGTAATATACTTGGGCCTGTTCATTAAGAGCTCTAAAAGTCTAAACTAAATGTTTTAAATCAGCTCTGAATTGGACAGGTAGCCAACGTAAAGATGATAAAACTGCTTTGATACTTCCTCCCAACATCTTCCTGTTGTGTATCTGCTCAAAAGCAGTGAGTGCTGTAACTTCTGCCAACACAAGATCCTTTATTCAATGATTTTGCCTAAACAATAACTTGTGGCTGCAGAATATTAACACAGTAACTGACATGTTGCACTCTGATCAATCTTTTCATTTGCAGTGAACGTGTCGACACTTCAGAGAACAT
>NW_013968840.1:0-351 GCF_001266775.1 Austrofundulus limnaeus | reverse complement strand
TGTTCTTGCATGGGGCCCAATGTTCCACAGGTCTGGTTCTTGGTTCAGATGAGGTTTGAAGATGTGTTCTTTTTTAACTTGTCATGACCCTTTCACCTGCTAATCTGTAGCATGTAAACTGTGTAGCTGTGTAGACATGTAGCACCTTCATGGTTTTATTATGTCCTGAACGGTTTATAGTTTCTTACATGTGTAATAACGTCAGCTCAGCACCGTAAAAAACCTGGAGCTGAGTGTTCATTCACACATGGGATGACTGATGTGTGGAAATACAACGTGAGAACTTGTGTATCAGCGAACCTGTGATGACACTGAGTTTGTTTTTAAACCTTCATCTCTGTGTTTGTCGGC
>NW_013968839.1:0-351 GCF_001266775.1 Austrofundulus limnaeus | reverse complement strand
TCCTTACACCAATTTGTGGCAATAAGTCCAGGAGAGAATTCTAGACATTTCTCTCCTAGCTCCACTTCGCAACTCCCCCTGAGACATTCCTAAACTAGAGAGGATATATAATCCCTCCAGTGAGTTTCAGGTCTGCCTCTGGTCTCCTCCCTGTGTCCAGTTCCAAGAAAAGCTCTACAGGAAGAGACACAGGATGAGGAATCCAGATGCCTGAACCACTTCGGCTGACTTGTTTTGATGCAGAGGACCAGGACCTCTACTTTAGTTTTGCCCCTGGACTGCAAAGCTCCACACTAGATCTCTGAAGCCAAGACCGGCCATCAGCAGTCTGAAAGTGAGGATGGAACCTCA
>NW_013968838.1:0-351 GCF_001266775.1 Austrofundulus limnaeus | reverse complement strand
ACTCTGAGAACTGAGAAACCCTGCTGGAACGCAGCTCCCAAAGTTTAGACGGCTTTGAGGTATTGTCTTTCTTCCAGCTCTTGTATAAGCAGAGGAAGTCGAAACACAAGCACACACACACACAGACGTCCACGATCATTAGGAAAGATGGACAGCAGAAAGACTTTCTGCCCCATGAAGAATTCATGCTGAAATATCATATTTGAAAAGTTTTAACATACAGTCATGGAAAAAACAAAAGTCTATTTTCTTTCTGCTCCAGAGTTTTATGCATCAGGACACAATTGTTAAGATCTGATCCATACTAAGTTCCAACAATGTTTAAATCTAACCTCAAGTGTACAAAAACAC
>NW_013968837.1:0-351 GCF_001266775.1 Austrofundulus limnaeus | reverse complement strand
TGGAAAAACAAACTCTGATGGAGCTTTTTAAGAAGCACTATGGTGTTGGTGTTCCAGGTCAGGTCATCCTCCGGCTCCATGCTCAGAAACCAGAACACTGGTCCCCTCTGCAGGTCCCCCCAATGATGAGGGGCCAACAGTAAACTCTACTTTATTTTTGCTGACTTTAAAACACTTCTGTAGATTAACAAGTTTTTGTTTCTCTCTTCATTTAATCTTTGACTTTTACTTGGTAAAACAAACAGAAAAGATCACAAAAACGTTTTGTTTGCAGCTGCAACACAAATCTCTAAACCTTTTAGAAACAAGAATCAATGGGCTTCATGCAAGAACATGTTCGTATTCTTATCC
>NW_013968836.1:0-351 GCF_001266775.1 Austrofundulus limnaeus | reverse complement strand
CATTTTCCACTCCCATGATCATCACCTTCCATCACAAAAGGCAGGCGATCATCGAACTGTCTATTTGTGTGTTCCTTTGTCTGTCTGTTAGTAAAAATATCTCATCAACCTCTGAGTGAGTTGTAATGAAACTCGCATTGGATGCGCATCCACAGCTGATAACTATTTGGAGTCAACCCCAACCAAGATGGCCGCCACAGACAAGTGACTTTAGCAAACACACACAAAAAAAATGTCTATAACTCAATCAGTTTTACAGATACTGAGCTAATGTTTGGAGTGGTAGTGGCTAAGAGTCATCCCAAACACTATCTTTGTTTAAAACAACAAAAAACTTGGGAGGACAATATA
>NW_013968835.1:0-351 GCF_001266775.1 Austrofundulus limnaeus | reverse complement strand
TGTGGACAGGTGGACAGATGGACATGTGGACAGGTGGACATGTTAACATGTGGACAGATGGACAGATGGACATGTTAACATGTGGACAGATGGACATGTGGACAGGTGAACAGGTGAACATGTGGACAGATGGGCATGTTAACATGTGGACAGATGGACATGTGGACAGATGGACATGTTAACATGTGGACAGATGGACATGTGGACAGGTGAACAGGTGAACATGTGGACAGATGGACATGTGGACAGATGGACATGTTAACATGTGGACAGATGGACATGTGGACAGGTGAACATGTGGACAGATGGACATGTTAACATGTGGACAGATGGACAGGTGAACATGTGGAC
>NW_013968834.1:0-351 GCF_001266775.1 Austrofundulus limnaeus | reverse complement strand
CTGAGATTATCAGGATTAACATTTCCTCTTTTCGTCACTCTACAAACGCCACCGTAATTACTTTGAAAATGTTGATTTTGTGTGTGAGTGAAGAGTTTAAATACCCAAATTGTAAAATGTACATTTACAGATCCTAAACTGCAGCTTGCTGTTTGGGCTATTATTATAAAAACAAATTTTGTGTGCAAACTTGAGTGCTGAAAACCATCACTGAGCTGAAACACAGAAGCAGAACACTAAAAGGAGCAAATTATTGGCAAGAAGTAAATAAGATAACACTAGTTAACACTAGCCAGAGACAAGCTAAAATACTAACTAATAGCAAAATCAAGCAAAAGTATACAGTGGTTT
>NW_013968833.1:0-351 GCF_001266775.1 Austrofundulus limnaeus | reverse complement strand
CACTGGTAACACTTTGGTTTCACTGGTAACACTTTGGTTTCACTGGTAACACTTTGGTTTCACTGGTAACACTTTAGTTTCACTGGTAACACTTTAGTTTCACTGGTAACACTTTGGTTTCACTGGTAACACTTTAGTTTCACTGGTAACACTTTAGTTTCACTGGTAACACTTTAGTTTTACTGGTAACACTTTAGTTTTACTGGTAACTCTTTAGTTTCACTTGTAACACTTTGGTTTCACTGGTAACACTTTAGTTTTACTGGTAACACTTTAATTTCACTGGTAACACTTTAGTTTTACTGGTAACACTTTAATTTCACTGGTAACACTTTGGTTTCACTGGTAACA
>NW_013968832.1:0-351 GCF_001266775.1 Austrofundulus limnaeus | reverse complement strand
CATAAATAACTTCCTAATGTGCTCCGATCATATTTAAATTTGTAACTAGATGTTAAAATTTAAAGTAAAGATGTAAAAGCATAATCTTTATATTTTTAATGTAACAAAATAAAAATAAAAGTTACGGTTTACAAATCTACAGATCCTCAAAAAAAATTACTTAAGTACTGCAATGAGGTAAATGTCTTTTATTACTATATGCCGCTATTAAATACCAAGGCTCATACTTAAGTTCCCTTGGAAATGAACAGTCATGTAATTTTTCCTTTTTTTGTCACGTATTGGTGAAGCTGTGAGCTGAAAATCTAAAAGAAAATTCACAGTTATCAAGTCATAGACAAGGAAACATGT
>NW_013968831.1:0-351 GCF_001266775.1 Austrofundulus limnaeus | reverse complement strand
AGTCTAGTCTAGTCTAGTCTAGTCTATAAACTGAAACAAACCAAAGGAATTACTAAACCAAAATACTAATAACAATACCCTATAAGTTTAATCAGATAATAATTACTGTTTGTTGCTTTATAACTTAACATGTGTTTTGTGGATGCATTACTTCAGCTATGACCAGCTGGCTGCACAAAATAACTTTTATTGTCTAGAATTGTGAACCACGTCTAGTCACAGCTCTGGACATGTTTTGGTTTTAGTCAAAAACCAGCATTCAGAGGAGGAAAAAAAATTGTATACATCAAAATTGTATACATTTACATCACACGAGAGGATGTAAAAAATGGCAGGTTGGCGTTCCTGGAT
>NW_013968830.1:0-351 GCF_001266775.1 Austrofundulus limnaeus | reverse complement strand
TTGCAGCACGGCGTCTCTGCCAGCTTTCAGGCAGTTGTCTGCTTCTGGCACTGACTGGGCGCTTGGCTCTGTGTGCGAATGAAAGCATGACAGTGCCTGTCATGTCTTAAATGTGTCAGCAGGGACTCATTAACTAAACAAATCTGTGCCATCGACCCACAGCCCAGTACGAGTTCCAGCGTCGGTGAACGTGAAGAATCATAAACAAATAACCAAATGGTGTCACACAGAACACTTCTCTATAAACAAATTCAGAATTTGTCTTGGCTAAAGCTGACCAAATAATTATTTTTCAATCCTGAAGACCAGTTAATGATCATCAGTGTGCATTGCCAATGCAATGCGCACTAT
>NW_013968829.1:0-351 GCF_001266775.1 Austrofundulus limnaeus | reverse complement strand
GGAGATTTTACCACAGATTGTTCAGCAGACATGTTGGACAATGCAAACTTCTACTTCTTCTTCAGCTTTTTTTATACGTCAAAACATAAACACTTTTGTTTTCTTTCTCCAAGGGTGTACAGAGTTTCAGATCCTCTCCAGTGTCCAAACAACTTTCCAAAAACTCCAGTTCTGTTTTAGTGCAGATATTTTATTTAAAACGGGAAGTGAAGGGACTTTTTAACTTGTCATGGATCTGGAAAAAGAGTCTATCATAAAAACATTAGTCTTCTTCTGTGGCTCAGAACTCAGAAGATCTGACTTATTTTAGCTACTTTTAGCCTTTTAGCTAGGTTTAAGGTAACCTTTTGC
>NW_013968828.1:0-351 GCF_001266775.1 Austrofundulus limnaeus | reverse complement strand
GGTAATTTTTGACTGTGTAACTTTACAAACAGCAGCCCATGGATCTGTTCTCTGATTGGCCCAAATGAAATCCTCCTGAAGAAGTCCTTGTCTGTGGGAGAAATCCCAGTGAAGAGAAACTAGAATTGAGTAGACCTTTGTAGGAAACAAGGACCAAGCTAGGAGCCAAGTGAAAATGTAAAATAAATCCTGCACCAAGAGACAAACCCTTTCATAGTTTCTCCAGGAACTACTCCAGTTCTTATAGATAATTCAGTAGTTTTACACCAGATGTAACAAGGTACAGGTTCCAGAAAGTTCCACTTTTGTCTGGTAAATCCACAGATTATATTCCCAGAGGTGTTTGGGATC
>NW_013968827.1:0-351 GCF_001266775.1 Austrofundulus limnaeus | reverse complement strand
CACCAAAAATCAAAATTGGTTAAATTTTATTTATTTTCTTTGTAACAAACTGACTTATGCACACAATTACTCCTTCGTTGTGTGTCTACACGAACAAAGCATCTGAGTTCAGCCTCTTTACAAACTGTGTGAACCAGTGACACAGTTTGCTTGTTTTCAATGATTTAAAATGTAAAGAGATTAGAGGAGAGGCTCCGCAGAATCACAGCCAGCTGCTCAGGATCACTTTAACCCAGATCCAGTCCAGTCTACCATCAGACGGAGACACACGACACCTGCTGGTCACTGTGGGAAATGCCTGAATTTACATTTTCTCCACAGGTGCTCTGTGACAGCCACACTGACGAAATA
>NW_013968826.1:0-351 GCF_001266775.1 Austrofundulus limnaeus | reverse complement strand
ACAAACAACAACATTTGGAAGAACAAAGAAGAGATTAAAGCTAACATTTAGTCAGAGAAAGATTTAAACTCTGGATCAGAGGAAACTAGTTTTCTTTAATCTGTTTTATCTTGTTTTTTTATCCTGTTGGTCATTAGTGTTAGTAAAATACTTCACCTTCTTTAAGTCTGTAAACATGTAAAGTTTGCATCTGGACTCAGCTTTGATGGATTTACTCTGTTTTTGCTCTTGCGGCTCTTCTTGTCTCACGTCTTTAATGGATTCAGAAGAAACAAGAGGTTTAGATGAAGCAGATCAGAGACGGAGCTGAGTCTCCTCAGGCCGTCAGTTTAAAGTTCTGCTTCTGTTCCA
>NW_013968825.1:0-351 GCF_001266775.1 Austrofundulus limnaeus | reverse complement strand
AATGTAAATTACTCATTTACATGCATTTAAATTTACTTTACAAACTTCAGTGCAAATTGTTTGCAGGATTTTCTCTAGTAAATCTTATAAATTATTTTTTACAGTGCAGATGGATGTAGTTGAAACAGACACCTACACCTGCTAAAATGAATGTCCTGCAGGGAATGGGAAGTTGCTGTTGTTGTTATTGGTTTTAGCAGATTTAACCACTTTTTGGGGTACTTTACTGTGAGCTGCAGAAGGGTTCTCACACCAAACAGTGATGGAGGAAGAGAGTTCATTTTCCACCAACACTGGTAAAAAGATATCCAGGCCCAGAGTATTCAACAAGGAGCATTGTGATGATTTATT
>NW_013968824.1:0-351 GCF_001266775.1 Austrofundulus limnaeus | reverse complement strand
ATCCGCAGGAACCCTGAACACCAATTTTTTTGCATGGACATTCACATTTTAAATGCGACCTCCATCAGACTCCAGTGTGAACTCTTTATGCTGTCGATGCAACCTGCATGTGCAGATGATGATTTTGTCACATTCAGTTCACCGCTACAGAAGTAAACATGGATGCTACGTGTTAGCATGTCGACTCTAAAGTTGTTGTGTAATCAGAGCAGATTAAATAATTATCTGACATGCTTGTTTATTTCAGTGTTTACATTTTAACCGTCCTCTGACCGGATGCTCTGGTGCAGTATCAATAGTCCAACACCAACAATAAAATTGTGTTTCTGTGGATTCTCAGTCATCCAGGAC
>NW_013968823.1:0-351 GCF_001266775.1 Austrofundulus limnaeus | reverse complement strand
AACTGATGGTTGCCGTTCTACGTTTTGTTTTTAAATCGCAAACTGCAGCAGCAGAATCTCAAACAATCGTCAAACAAAAGCAGTTTGTTTTATTGGTCTCTGCGGGGTGGGCTTTCCATTTCCACCCGTCTTTATTTCCTGTTTGCACGTCGTCAGCCCTTTTGAAAAATGCGTGCGAATGTTCAACGTCCAACCCGTCAGCTGTCACGTTTGCCCTCTCGTTTGATTCTCCGCTGCCTCTGTCCCAGCCCTCTAGCCCAGATAAAAAGGAACCTCTTCTAAGGTGTTTCGTGAGGCATTATAAAACAGTTGCCATGGAGACCCAGTGTGAACAGGCTCCACATACAGGCA
>NW_013968822.1:0-351 GCF_001266775.1 Austrofundulus limnaeus | reverse complement strand
TACTCAGTTTGAGAAAAACTGGTATCAGTACACCCTTACTCAGTTTCCCACTTTGTCTCCACATTTTGAATGAGTTTTGGTCCAGAGAAGACGGTGGCGTTTCTAGATGATGTTCACAAATGGCTTCTTCTTTGCCTGATAGAGCTTTAGCATCAGACCTGTTGAGCCAGAAGATCACAGCATCTAATACTGATTTTCACACAGATCCTGTCGTAGTTAAGAGTTATTTTTTGGTAGTTTTGTGGTTATTGTTAAGTGTACGATTTTCCCCCTGTTGGCTTTCTGTTGTTTCTTTCTTTTTTTTATCCATGTGTTCAGTTTGTTTTTCATTTTGTGCTCTTCATGCTTTTG
>NW_013968821.1:0-351 GCF_001266775.1 Austrofundulus limnaeus | reverse complement strand
GGGCGAGGATGATTCAGAGCGCCCCCAGAAAGCAGGGTTATGAAGATTCTCCTCACATTTATTATTAGAATAGCCAGGAGCTGGAGTGCATTCATATGATGCAGCCTTATTGCAGCAGAAATGTGGGCCTTTGGGGTGCGCTACCAAAGGCTTTCCACAGACATGCTATCAATGTTTCATGACACCTGCCATTAATGACAGAGTGACAGCGGGGCTGAGCCGCTGCTCTGCAGGGGAGTGATGAGACGCTGCAGGAGGAGCGCACAGGAAAAAGGGAATATGACAGGGCTCAGCAGTCTGCAGGAGAACACAGAGATTTTTAGGAGTTCAAGGGAGTAAAAAGACAATATC
>NW_013968820.1:0-351 GCF_001266775.1 Austrofundulus limnaeus | reverse complement strand
GATGTATTTTAATGAAACCTGCAGAAAGCAATCGTTGGTTGTACATCTACAACTGATTAACTTCTGGAGTTAACCTGATATAAAGATGCCGCCACAGCTAGTGTTAGCGAACACAAGAGTGTTTATAACTTGGTCAGTTTTATAGATAATGTCCTAAATTTTGGTGTGGTAGTAGCTGAGAGTAATGGCTAGTGAATGTTTTTTAGCTCGAACATGCTGTGCAAGATTTTTGGTTAAAATTTTGTCCTTACCTGTTTGCGGTAAACTTTGACGTTGCCCTGACCCGTCCTGCTCCTACACTCAGACGGGGGAGAGGCAAGTTGTGCCTCTCAGGTAGTGGTTGTGTTGACA
>NW_013968819.1:0-351 GCF_001266775.1 Austrofundulus limnaeus | reverse complement strand
TTGTAAATTAACTCGTTAACGCAAGAAAACATTCAAAAATTAACTCGTTGTCTCGAGAAAATCCAACGTAAATTAGCTTATCTTAAAAAACATAGTAAAATAACTCATTATCTCGAGAAAACATTCAGAAATTAACTCTATCTCTAGAAAATCCTCCGTACATTAACTTATTTGAAAAACATTGTAAATTAACTCATCTTGAGAAAAACTATCGTAAATTAACTCATCTCGAGAAACATTCAGAGATTAACTCATTATCTTGGGAAAACTTTCAGAATTTAACTCATTATCTCTAGAAAATCCATCGTAAATTAACTCGTTATTTAAAAAGACATTGTAAATTAACTCGTT
>NW_013968818.1:0-351 GCF_001266775.1 Austrofundulus limnaeus | reverse complement strand
GTGTTGTTGCACCCCTAGTATCTAATATGTTTGGTCTTACAGTTTGTAGTGTACAGCCACATGGCAAAGATAACACAAACAGATTTCACTCACCAACATTCAGATTTCAGGGAGGAAATCTTTGAGACCTCTTGAGATCAAACCTGAGTTCAGTGTAATAAACATGGCCAATGAGGAAAAAGCAATGACCATAGTTTGTGGACCATTTTAACAGAGGGAAAAAGAGGCAATTCAAAAAGACATCTCCAGCGTCCACCAGACGTTCTGGTTTGCTATGGCCGTTGTTTTGTCTTCTGTATATAGGATTCCCCTACGATTTTCTCTTGCATCCCTTTTTGATTGGCTACACGT
>NW_013968817.1:0-351 GCF_001266775.1 Austrofundulus limnaeus | reverse complement strand
CAACAAATCCTACACACTGTGCCTTTAATGAAAACAGCTCTGTTACAGAAATACATTGGTTGTGATTATTAGACGTGGAGAAAATAGCAGCTCTGGTTTATAACCTGAGTTATGTTCATTTTTGTCAGGAAATGATCTTTGACATGATTTAAATTATTCTACACAGAATACAAATGTGTTTGCAACCAATGAAATCCATCATTGTAAAAGTAACATAAGTAGTTTTATTCTATGTGAGGAGCGAGGCAGCACGAGAGTTTCCATCAACCTGCCACTCTTATGGCACTGAACTGCTGATTGAGTGGCCCAAGGGAGAGAAAAGACCCACAGCTTTCTGGTCCAGTTCTGGCC
>NW_013968816.1:0-351 GCF_001266775.1 Austrofundulus limnaeus | reverse complement strand
TTCCTAACCCTAAACGTTACTAGTCTATTCCTAACTCTAACCATGACTAGCCTATTCCTAACCTTAACCATTACTAGTCTATTCCTAACTCTAAACATTACTAGTCTACTCCTAACTCTAACAATGACTACTCTATTCCTAACCCTAATCTTAACCAAAACTTATTACATACCATACCCATTACTAGTCTATTCCTAACCCTAAACATTACTAGTCTATTCCTACCTCTAACCATTACTTGTCTATTCCTAACCCTAACCATTACTAGTCTATTTCTAACTCTAAACATTACTAGTCTACTCCTAACTCTAACAATGACTAGTCTATTCCTAACCCTAATCTTAACCAAAA
>NW_013968815.1:0-351 GCF_001266775.1 Austrofundulus limnaeus | reverse complement strand
ATACAACACAAATGTCTTTTTCATTTTCATAATTGTAATGTAATGTGTTTTAATTGGGATTCTTCTGACTGCTTCTACTTGTTTCAGAGAACTGTTTTTAGGCCAATTAACCTGAAAACCAGGCTGAGCTCACATTCAGCACTCTACTTTCTTCCTTCCTTCCTTCAGTATTTTCATCATCTTTTAAAGTCAGGGTCACGACGAGCAGAACGTATCCCAGCATGCTCCTGACAAGAGAGAAGTCAATCACGCCGACAGACAAATGTTCAGGCTGAGAAATGGAAAATGTTCCCTGAGAGCTCAGTCTTTTGTTTCTGCTTTTACTTTGACTAAGTTTGAAGGAAATAGGAT
>NW_013968814.1:0-351 GCF_001266775.1 Austrofundulus limnaeus | reverse complement strand
AAAACTCTATAACTGTCAATTTTACAAATGTTGCAGCTAAAATTTGGTGTGTAGGTAGCAGAGCATCATCCCCAACACATAATCTGAGCGCTGCACATTGCACAACATCAAAGCTTAACCTTAACTGTCAAAGTCATCTCTGTCTGTCTGTTAGCAAAATTTCTCATGAATCAATGGATGGCTATGAATAAAACTCTCAGAATGTAATGTAACTTTTGGGGACAACCCAATTCAAGATGGCCACCACAGCTAATTGTCCTTCCTCAAAACAAAAACAGCTAAAACTAACATTTATTAAAGGCACAGTGTGTAGGATTTGTTGTTTTCTGCGACATGTAGTGGTTGAGTGGT
>NW_013968813.1:0-351 GCF_001266775.1 Austrofundulus limnaeus | reverse complement strand
ACCTTAGTCCTAAACTGAACCCCCAACCCAAAAATGGAGTTCCACTATATTGGTCTTTGGTCCTCATTAGGACTAATGGTCTTAACAAGGCAGGTGCGTATACCAGAAACAGTCCTAAAGTTTTTCAGAAATCTTTGATGTTAAGGCTGATCGAGTATTCTTTTCTCTCGCTCCGCCCAACATTACTAGCATGAAAAAAATCTCTGGTTGAGCTGCAATGCATTATGGGATATGCTGGGCTGGGAAGGATCCATCTGACCAGTCCTTCGATTCGGACCAAAGGAAGGACGCATTTGTCGGCCGCATCGGAGGAGTCTTCAGTTTGTGACGGCCTGCGTTGCGACGCTGTGA
>NW_013968812.1:0-351 GCF_001266775.1 Austrofundulus limnaeus | reverse complement strand
ATCATAATGTATATCGTGATATGAATTTTTTTGCCATATCGCACATTCCAACTACGTAACTACCTGCTCTCGCTCAATGTACACATTTTGATGGATGGCGTCACTGGCTCACCTTCAACCTCTTAGTAATGACACTCATCAGAACATCCAGGATACTAGTAAAATAACCTTGTACATGGGCAACATTTTTAAACCAAATTAAATACACTGTTTTGCATGTATTTATGTGAAAAGCATATAAACATAGGCATTTTTAGGTTGCAACACTATCAATAAGCTGAACAGATGTAGTTTAGTAGTTTGCCCTCATCCAAAAACAAAACAAAACAGACCATATAAGTTATTAAGTAA
>NW_013968811.1:0-351 GCF_001266775.1 Austrofundulus limnaeus | reverse complement strand
CAACTTATTTCAACACATATTCCTTCCACAAACTCACCTTTATCATTTTCTTAAACACACACATAGTTCAAACAGTTTTAATATCTTATTAAAGTGTAACTAACCCCAAAATCATCTTTTTAGCAGATAAGCTGTCTAAATTAAGAGTTTTATTTTTTGTATTTCTTTGCAAATGTTGACATTTTTGAGGAAACGTGTTAAAATCTGCAATATTTGGTCATATTTTGGTTCTTCCACAGTCTCACTCCTAGAATTGAAGCACTCAATTTCTTCAAACTGGTTAAAACTTTAGGTTTTACAAAAATCTCTATTCCCTTAAGATTATAATAATGCTCTTTGTTAACATATTGT
>NW_013968810.1:0-351 GCF_001266775.1 Austrofundulus limnaeus | reverse complement strand
GGTTGACCAAAAATCTCCGGAGGAAAAAAATAAAAGAATAATAAACCGTACGAAAACAATATGACTCCCACTTACGCTTCGCGTGCGGGGGTCAGTAATTACAACAAACTTGTAGAGGAGAGTGACTAAAGACAGCAGCAGAGGCCCGATTAATGCCATTCAGGGGAAGTAAAAGGCTTCAAAGTTTATTAAGATGCTCTATTCCAAAAACTATAATATAAACTCACAAAATAAGGAGTCATCCAGGTTTTTATGGCTTTTAAATAAGGCTGGGTATCATAGCATCGACTGAATTTCGATTGAAGGTTCTGAATCGATTTAGTCACAATTCGATTCAGTTCAATTCAATTT
>NW_013968809.1:0-351 GCF_001266775.1 Austrofundulus limnaeus | reverse complement strand
AGATTTATTTCCTTAAATAAAAACTGAGATCAGAAAAACAAACTGCTGAAGAGATGAATTATTGTAATGGTCAGTAAACTTTGAGAGTTAAAGAGGAATTTAAATGAACTTCATTGAAACTGAAAGTCTTTCGGCTGTTATATAACACAATAAGTACACATGAACAAAACAATCTGCGAGAGATGTTGAATCTGATTATAGGAGGAATGAAGAACACGCAGCTCTGTTTAAAGAAGAAACATTAAACCTTTGTTCATCTTTTCAGGGTTGTTTGTTTTCAGAAAGTTCCAGATGCTGAAAGAAAAGCCGGCAGTGATTTGGCCACTCTGCTATTTGTCTTAACACTTGTGT
>NW_013968808.1:0-352 GCF_001266775.1 Austrofundulus limnaeus | reverse complement strand
AGAATCAAATCCAATCAACATCCAAATATCTCCACACTCACCCTTTTTTCTCCCTCCCTGTTTTCATCCTGAATGACTTGTTGTTGTTTTTTTCCCTATATGATGAGATAAATGAGGATATGGGTGCAGAAATTTGACACACATTTATCATGTTATTGTACCTGTTTTCATGCCTCATGCTGATTGTACACAGCTTTACGTGAATCACATTAAAACAGTTTAACTGCTTTAACAGTATGAAATATTAAAGATGTAGCTGCTTTATCTCTGAGATGTACCTTGATTCCTGCAGTTAGTTGGTTTTAATTTTAAATGGATCAGTCATGATGTTCAAACTCAAAATGTTTAAAAA
>NW_013968807.1:0-352 GCF_001266775.1 Austrofundulus limnaeus | reverse complement strand
GTCCTCCATACTGCAGAACTTGGTAATTCAATGCCTGAATCAGGTGTGTTGGAGCAGGGAAAAACATAAACCCTGCAGGGCTGCGGCCCTCAAGGACCAGGATTGCCCACCCCTGGTATACAGTATTTTTCACAACATCGAGTCTGAGCTGGTGGATAAAGTTAATATTATACAGGAAGTGTGGCGTCACCAATAAAAATCTGCTCTTGGCCAATTCTTGTTAGGATTATTGCTATAACATAGTGGTAGTATTGGCAGTAGTTTTATACTCAAATGAATAGAAGTAGTAGTATAATAGTAGTAGTGGTACTAACAGGACTAATAATAGTAGTAGTATCAGTGCAAATAGTAG
>NW_013968806.1:0-352 GCF_001266775.1 Austrofundulus limnaeus | reverse complement strand
GTTTTATTGGTATTTTCAGTCACTGTTTTATTCTTTTTTATTTTATTGTATTTTAAATGTACAGTGACCTTGAGTGTCATAAAAGGCACAATCAAAAATAAGTATATTTATTGTTATTATTTTTGTAGAATAAAGTGAAATCAGGACTGCATCAGTTACAACAAACAAAATGTGCTGAGTACATTTTTACACCTTACTTCATCTTTTAGTGTTTTTGACTCATTAAATTAATTTCCTCATTTTTTCAGACAATGTTTGTGATCAGAGGAGAATAACACTTATTACTTATTGTATTTTTAAACAGAGGTGTGTCTGTGAGGACTGTCAGCACTGATGAGTGAAGGTAAAACAG
>NW_013968805.1:0-352 GCF_001266775.1 Austrofundulus limnaeus | reverse complement strand
GTATGCAGGCTGAACACTGGGGTCTCAGTAACGACATGGATGGCTGCAGACCATGTGACTGTGATCTTGGAGGAGCCATCAACAACCAGTGAGTTTTCGATCTTTGTGACATCTTTATCTTTGTCCACCTTTGGCTTTTTGACAATGAATGATAATGTTTTGCATGCATCTGTGTGTGTGTGTGTGGCCTTGTTTTTTCTACATCATGGGAACAAGGTTCTCAAAAAAGCAGCCTCGTGGGGACCAATGCCCGGTCCTCACAGGTCCAAATGCAAATTACGGGTGGGGGGTTATGTTTAGGACTAATGTATGAATTGAGTTTAGGTTACTTTTAGGGTCAGGTTGGTACCTG
>NW_013968804.1:0-352 GCF_001266775.1 Austrofundulus limnaeus | reverse complement strand
CATGAGGAGCACAAAAGTAAAAGACATGTAAAATTATATTCAATATAAGCCACATGCTTAATGGTTGATTGTCTCAATTGTCTTTATGTGGCCATGGGATGCACTTGTGTCCTACCCATGGTGTATTCTGCCTTTTACACAGTGACTGCTGGAGATAGGCACCTGCTCCCCTGTGATCCAGAATGGAAAAGCAGGTATAGAAAATGAATGAATGGATTATAGTCAACATGTTAGAGTTTTAAAAGCCAGATCTACAGTGGCCTGGAGGATTTAATATGCTGCAACATAGACATCCATAAAAAATAGATGCATAGAAGAAGCAATTATGGAAGAAAAAAACAGACATTTGCCT
>NW_013968803.1:0-352 GCF_001266775.1 Austrofundulus limnaeus | reverse complement strand
AAATAGTGAAATACATTAACAGAAACTAAAAACTTTTTTTACCCTGTCCTGTCCAGCAGTATGAAACTCAGAATTAATGTCTGAGTGTCAAGATTAGGCTCAACAGTTTTACTTTCACAAGTGCAGCATGGTGGCTTTCACCATGATGCTCCACTTCGTATATATTTAAACTTTGTTTGAAATTCTTTTGGGATTGTTTTTATATAACGGACACAGAGACAGAAAAGAAACAGAAAAGACATGGAAAAAGTTGAAGAAAGAGATTAAAAGGGAAACAGGGAGATAACAGTAGAGAAGAGAAAGAAGCATTAATACAAGAAAACACAACACATTTGTAATCTGCCTCTTCACC
>NW_013968802.1:0-352 GCF_001266775.1 Austrofundulus limnaeus | reverse complement strand
TGTGTGTTTCAGGAAACCTCCTGCTGCTCCAAACTCTCCTCTCAGTCTGAGGCAGAAAGCTCTGATGACACCAGCTGGTTGGTTTGGGTTCAGACTGCGGTCTTTCTGATTGGTCCTGCTGCTGCTGGATCGCACCTCATGCTGAGCTCAGCTGGACAGGAACCAGTTTCTGCTGTTTGTGAGCTGACACTATTTACAGGAGGGTCCTTCTTCTTTTTGTTGACTCAGACTCAGTAAAGTCTGTGATCACTGCTCTGACATCATTTCTGATTAATGAAACATCCTCTTTGTTCTGGGTCAATTTGCTTTCATTTTTCATCCAGGTTCTAATAACAGGTCAGGTCTCGGAGGC
>NW_013968801.1:0-352 GCF_001266775.1 Austrofundulus limnaeus | reverse complement strand
ATGTTGGATCGCTCACCTGCTCGTTGCTCGCCAGCTCCTTCTCCAGCTGACGGTGCTTGCTGTGCCACACCAGGTAGTGGAGAGGATAGCGACTCTTCTCCGGAGTTTTCTTGGCAGAAATCATCCTCGGATCATAGTTTGTCCCCGTATCTCTCTTCGTTGTGGGCTTTGGTGAGAAGAAGACTTGTGCGGTGGTGAATTCAACCCTACATGATCGAGCCTATAATTATCCTTCCTTCCTCGCCCAAAGGCGTGTAACCTCCTCACGCGCCAGAAGCCACTGATCGCCCTTGGAATAAAGTGCAAAGCCCCCCCGAGGTTCTTAAGGAGGAAAAAAGGTAATGAAGCTGTG
>NW_013968800.1:0-352 GCF_001266775.1 Austrofundulus limnaeus | reverse complement strand
CGTTCCCACAGCCCTCTGCGGCCCAAAGTCAGTTGAAGTAAACTAATAGATGGTTTACAGAATCTATCTATCACAAGACTTTGTTATCTGGGTGTCTAAAAAAACTCTTTAAGAAGTGTTCAGTCAATCCAAAATGCTGTTGCCAGAGTTTTAACGAGAGTTGGAAGGAGGGTTCATATTTCTCCAGTTTTAGCTTCTCTGTCTCCCTGTCAATACTCTCAAAAACCCAATCTCCATCTTATGCTAAAGATTTTATTGTTCCATATTTTCCTAACAGAGCACTTTGCTCTCAGACAGCAGGAATACTTGTCGTTCGTAAAAATAGAATGGGAGGCAGAGCTTTCACTTATCA
>NW_013968799.1:0-352 GCF_001266775.1 Austrofundulus limnaeus | reverse complement strand
AAGAAATCAATAAGTATTTTCAGGCATGTTAGTTTAGTCTTAATTACATTGCTTTTCCAAGGACTGTTGTGATGAAAACATTAACCTTTACAGCATACAGATCAAGTTAGTAACCATTAATCATGTGGGATATATGGGAAGTTTACTGCACAGAAATATTGGAAGCTATCACACAAAATCATTATATATAGATGCTGCAGTGATATAAAACTTTGTAGCCTCCTGTGGTTGTCCACAAGCAAATCCATTTTGCAGAGTTTGTGGCTAACTTGTGGCACAAACACAACACATAAAAACTATCCTGGGGAGGGAGATAAAAATGACAACTATAGCCATATATCTGCAGGAACAC
>NW_013968798.1:0-352 GCF_001266775.1 Austrofundulus limnaeus | reverse complement strand
GAAACAAATAGACAAGTGTTCTTTGTCGACTCCAACTATACTCACTGAGTTTGTTGAAAAGCACAAACCTGAGAAAAACAAAGTACAGTGAGATAATAAAACTATTCTGTGTAGGGCAGGCTGCCCTCAACAATCAATACAAACAGTTAACTTGGGTTTATTTTATGATACCTCAATAAAGCATGGGCCTTCTAAAACACAATAAAACCTACATGCATGGGGCATAACAACTAGCTTCCTGTTGATTTTGTAGACATGTGTTTCCCTCCAAATGGAGACTTGTCCATCCAGCTGCTGGGTCACACTTTTTTAGATGACTTATGACCTACAGGACAAAGCATTTCTAAATTAT
>NW_013968797.1:0-352 GCF_001266775.1 Austrofundulus limnaeus | reverse complement strand
TGCTAAAAGCGCAGCCACATGCTACTGTAATGTCCCTCAGTGTGCAAAACGGGAGCCATGGTCGTCTCTTTAGAGCTTTTAACAAAACACCAAAAACTGCTCCTGTTACAGCCTGAACCCACATTGAACTCGGTACCCCAGCTCTCAGTCTCTAATAGGTTGGTGATCCCTAAAGGAGTTATTATTTTTAATGTATTTCTGGACGTTTGGCCCAGACCTGTTGGCTTCCAGTAGCTGTGTCCCACTAAGTTCGCCTTCTCCTAAAGGGAAGGAACAATAGCTGTTTGGGTTAAACCTTGTTAAGAGCTATTGGCTCTTGTAGAACGAGGATGACTCTCAGCTACTTCCACGC
>NW_013968796.1:0-352 GCF_001266775.1 Austrofundulus limnaeus | reverse complement strand
ATCTTTGACAAACTCCACCCACACACCAACTCCACCAATCATGTTTATGACAAACTCCGCCCACACACCAACTCCACCAATCATGTTTAGGACAAACTCCACCCACACACCAACTCCACCAATGACATCTTTGACAAACTCCGCCCACACACCAACTCCACCAATCACATCTAGGACAAACTCTGCCCACACACCAACTCCACCAATCACATCCACACATTAACTCCACTAATCACATCGAGGACAAACTCCGCCCACACACCAACTCCACCAGTCACATCTAGGACAAACTCCACCCACACAACAAGAAACTCCCTCTATGAATGCAGATACCCCTTGGAAATCAAGATTT
>NW_013968795.1:0-352 GCF_001266775.1 Austrofundulus limnaeus | reverse complement strand
GTATATTAATGATTTACGTAAGGTATCAGAGTCCTTGAAATCAGTAGAACTCATCAGTGACACACGAGGTGTCCCGCTGGCAAGTTTGATTGTTTTATGTTAAACAGTTTAAGAGTTAGAGCTCAAAGAAGGAAGTTCCCACCGGCTGATGGACAGCTTGTTTTAACTTTGTCGGCCATCTTGAATCGCTAATTAGATGTCAGCATGTGGTGGGGATCGCTTTCAGCTACTATCCCACCAAAATTTAGCTCAGTATCTTTAAAATCAGTTCAGTTAAAGGTTAAAGAACTGAAATTAGTGGAAAATGGCTAAAAAAAAATGTAAAATTAGCAAAAAGAAGCTACAAGTAGCT
>NW_013968794.1:0-352 GCF_001266775.1 Austrofundulus limnaeus | reverse complement strand
AAAGGTTTCCCAGGATCCTACAAAGGTTTCTCAGGATCCTACAAAGGTTTTTCAGAATCCTACAAAAGTTTCTCAAGATCCTACCAAGATTTCTCAGGATCCTGCAAAAGTTTCTCGGGATCCTACAAAGGTTTCTCAGGATCCTGCAAAAGTTTCTCGGGATCCTACAAAAGTCTCTCAGGATCCTGCAAAGGTTTCTCAGGATCCGGCAAAGGTTTCTCAGAATCCTGCAAAAGTCTCTCAGGATCTTGCAAAAGTTTCTCAGGATCCTACAAAAGTTTCTCAGAATCCTGCAAAGGTTTCTCAGGACCCTGCAAAAGTTTCTCAGGATCCTACAAAGGTTTCTCAGAAT
>NW_013968793.1:0-352 GCF_001266775.1 Austrofundulus limnaeus | reverse complement strand
CCTTACATGTCATGATTTATTAATGGTAAGAGGTCTGCGTAAAGCATTAGCAGAGTTTGTGATAAACCATTAGTGATGAATTTCATTCCTCAGAAGGAAACCGGGAGCGTTGGGGGCCGTTAATATCCGTTAATGTTAAGAGGCGGCGGCGGAAAGAGGGAGAGGTTCCTCCCTCTGAGGTGATTAGACCCGTCCATTTAGTTAGAGGACGCACACGCGTGTTCAGACAACACACGCGTGTTCAGACAACACACACGTGTTCAGACAACACACACGTGTTCAGACAACACACACGTGTTCAGACAACACACGCGTGTTCAGACAACACACACGTGTTCAGACAACACACGCG
>NW_013968792.1:0-352 GCF_001266775.1 Austrofundulus limnaeus | reverse complement strand
ATATTTTAGTTAATCTCACTTAATCCCTCTGCTGACGTGGAGTCGAGATGGAGATTTCTTTGTTTTGTCTGCATGGGTTTCATGAACTTGTGTAGAGTTGGAAAACGTGCAAAACATCCCATAAAATTTGCGTATGAATTTGAATCATTTGCTTCAACATTAGAAAATGAGACATTAGTTGCTGGAGGACATCGCCTCTGCTTCAGTTGTGTTTCTTGACAACTTGACGTAACAAACTTCTGCACAAAACCAACGTCCATCTGTCTGCTCTGAATACTTTTTCAAGGTACGTGTTTATTATAAGTACATTTTTATATTGTATACATGTACCTTGAACTTAGTACCTAACTAA
>NW_013968791.1:0-352 GCF_001266775.1 Austrofundulus limnaeus | reverse complement strand
GGTGTTTAACACAGTTGCGGGTCATTTTGACCCGAAGACAACAGGAGGGTTAAGCTGAAGCAAACTGAAATATTCCTGTTGAATAATAATTTAAGCCGTAAAACCGCCTGCTAGGTGAGTTCATTTGGATGTAAAAGGTGCTAAAAATCTAAAAGAAACATGAAAGTTTAATGTAGGAGTAAGGGTGTGTTTGTGAAATATGTTTCTTTATCAGTATGTTAACGAGAAAAGAACTTTGCCAGACTTCACATGTACAAGGTGGAGGGAGGAGGAGGAATGAAGAAGAGGGTGACAGGAAGTTCACCGCAAATCTTGCTTAGACTCGCAGGAAAATGCTTTTTACTGCTGGAAA
>NW_013968790.1:0-352 GCF_001266775.1 Austrofundulus limnaeus | reverse complement strand
TTTGATTCCCCGGCTATTCAGACACGTGTCAAAGTGTCCCTGGACAAAACACTGAACCCCCCCACCCCGCCTCTAATGTGTGTCCCATCAGTGTATAAATGTGATTTAAACCACTATATATTAGTCTATATAAATTGATTTACCTGTATTAGCTTTGTAGAGATATCTAGTAGAGTACTGAATTAATGTCTGTGTGAATGGGTAAGTAATGCCATGTTGCTTTGAGTATCCTGGTTGGATAGAAAGGCACTATAAAACTACAGTCCATTTACCATGATGAGCTTCTTGGATTTAGTTACTAATCTCATGCAAAGTGCTTGTACTGAGTCCAAAAACATACTTTACAATGCAA
>NW_013968789.1:0-352 GCF_001266775.1 Austrofundulus limnaeus | reverse complement strand
CTTTATATGTGACAGTGAATTAAAAAAGGCTCCAACTTCACCAAAATACTTGAGCTGCGAGCGAGAGTCAGCACACGGGTGGGACTGACGTCATCAGCCCACTACAGCAACCACCTGAGCTCAAATTAAACCCAGTGAAGGAGGGAAACGATCCTTCATAACGGACGAGTGGAAAGGGTTTCAACAAAAAAACGTTTCAACAACCCTGAAACTGAATCCAGGACCAGGAGGAAGAGGAGGAGGAGGGGGCGGGGCTTCTCTGTGTTCGTAATAAGATAACTTCACCTGATGAAAGCAGACACAGTGCATTAAAAACAAAACCTTTCTCTGCCGTGTGACAGACGGAGAAACA
>NW_013968788.1:0-352 GCF_001266775.1 Austrofundulus limnaeus | reverse complement strand
ATTTTGCGGTATCTTAGTAATTGTACACTCCCAGACTTTCACACGTTATTTTCCGCTCACAGCTGGAAATCTTTTATCTCCTTCTGACAGGAAATCTAATCAGACTGAGTCAAGGTTAGTGGTGTTACCACCGCCGCCACCATGGGGCGCGTCCAGTGGCGCTGGATTGAATCAAATCAAGCGGCTCTTTTGATGAGCTGATCGTGTTTTATCGTCATGCTGTAGTTTTAGATAAATGTGCCTTGCATGTAGTTAGTTAAGTGACTTCAAAGAGGTACGTTGAAACGAGGCCGTGAAAATGCTAGAGAGGCGGTGGCGGCGGCGGCGGCGGTGGACTGTATGTCCTTTGGAG
>NW_013968787.1:0-352 GCF_001266775.1 Austrofundulus limnaeus | reverse complement strand
GTCCTGCATTGACATGGTTCTTATTAACGGAACCTTCTCTTTGCTCTTTACACAGAAATTTTGGTACACTTCAAAAATAAAAGCTTCAACATAAATTGATTACATTAGCATTAGTAGTCTTAGCAGTTGTATATGCAGCCGTGCTCGAATTAACCCTGTTGTAATAATAACAATAAAAGTTGCATTACCAGTAGTAATACTAGCAGTGACATTGTTAGCATTAGCATTAGTAGAAGAATTACGAACAGTTAAACTAGCACTAACAGGATTAGCATTAGCAGTGGTAGCATGATCTACAGCAGTAGTTGCATTAGCAGTAGTAATACTTGTAATAACAGAGTTAGCATAGCAA
>NW_013968786.1:0-352 GCF_001266775.1 Austrofundulus limnaeus | reverse complement strand
CATGACCGGGTTTCCTCCATCTGCAGCAGTGAGACGCAGCTGATGGACTGCTTTCTTCTCTCGATCTAGAGGCTTCTCTAACACTAGCTCTGGGACTGCTCTGCCATCCTCCACCTCTTTCATTTTTAGTGTAAAGCATTCATTTTTTGTCAAAGCGTAAGATTTCACAGAATTACCACCGACGTCCAAATCCTCCGCACCTTCTAGAGAAAACCGAGTTCCCACTGCGGCCGACTCCGCGATCTTTAAAAACACTTCTTTCGTGTGAAACACTGGCGCGTTGTCGTTTATGTCTCGAATTTCTATCTCCAGTCGGTGTAAATGTAAAGGGTTTTCAACAACTACTTGCAGC
>NW_013968785.1:0-352 GCF_001266775.1 Austrofundulus limnaeus | reverse complement strand
ACAACAGTAGTCACATACCAATATCAAATTATACATACAGGTACAATGCCTACTGTGTGGAGCTCAAACTACAGCTGCAGCTCAGATAAACAGCCTGCAACTCTGCCATCATTTGTGACCTTTGGCCTAGCAAGTCATTAGCTGTACAAGCTGAGCAGTGAGCTGGTAGGAAATCTAATCACTGTGCATGGGTCAACCAAAAGACTTGCAGGTTCAACCCACTTATGCTTATTGACAGATGAACTCATTCTGTTTAAAAGTATCATTGTGAAATAAGTAAGGGTGAACATGTGGAATGGCACAGGGGAAAAGTACTGAACACACTTACTGAAATTTATCTAATACTTTGTAC
>NW_013968784.1:0-352 GCF_001266775.1 Austrofundulus limnaeus | reverse complement strand
TCGACACGAGGAGCAGAAGTCTGTTGGATTCAGACACAAGAAAACCGTTTGGAAAGGTTCCCATTATTCGTTTTACGACTTATTATTTCTAATTAATGATGTTTTGTTTTAAAGGCGCAAAGCTTTGTAAAACTTCTCTTTATGCTGAGCTGCAGTGAAATGAAATCGTGTTTATTCAGACTTATTTAAAGGTTTCATGTGTTTATTAAGACCGAGTGTTTTATTATCTTTATAATTTGATTGGTTAAGCTATAAAAGGCCTTCAGGAGTGGAGCCTAACAGCTGTGCATGTATACAGGATTGTGTAGTGTTTAGCATCAACACAGCCGCTCTGATCCACACACACATACAC
>NW_013968783.1:0-352 GCF_001266775.1 Austrofundulus limnaeus | reverse complement strand
ATGTATAAAACTTCTGAAACTGATGTATAAAAACTACTGAAACTGATGTATGAAACTACTTAAAGTGGTGTATAACACCCCTGAAATTGACATATAAAACCTCTGAAACTGAAGCTGAACAGCAGAATAAGTTTGACTCTGTTTCAGTAAAAGATGGAAGCCTTTCCTGCATTGTGAGTTTTTGGTTTCATCTGAAACTTTGTGGTTTTTATGGGACCTGGTCTCTGTGGCGCCCCCTGCTGTCTGAAACCAACTACTTCTGTTTTTCAGCTCTCAAACTTTTAGCATCTTTATAGAACTCAGACTGTTTTAATAGTGTCGTTTTTCTGTTTGAATAAATAAAAGTTTCACC
>NW_013968782.1:0-352 GCF_001266775.1 Austrofundulus limnaeus | reverse complement strand
CGGTGCTAACTGAAGCTCTATAGACAACTCGTACCATAGATGGTGACAGCAAAGAAATGGAAAAACAACGATGGGATAAAAAAATCAATTGGGATCTTTTCAATAAGTGGTTACGACACTGAACCCCAGAGAAAAAATACTGAGCCACAGGAAAATGCTTGGAAGATCTGATAATGACAGGTAACTTCATATTATGTCCTAAAGTTTACCAAAAACACAACAAACAATAAGTCACAGTCTGCTCAAACTTTGCATATTCAGTCAGAAAACCAACATGCTTTCACTCCCTATGTGTCATGTATGAATGTTTAGTCAGGCTCTCTATGCTAGGGGTGGAGGGGAAACTGGCACC
>NW_013968781.1:0-352 GCF_001266775.1 Austrofundulus limnaeus | reverse complement strand
AGTTCCAAAACTGACTTTTCAATCAAACCCACAGGACAATCTAAACCAGTGATCCCCAAACTTTTCAGCTTTTGACCCAGAAAGTTACAGCAGCACAGACCTGTGCCCTTAACTATTTTTGGTTGATTAACTTTTAACCATTTTCAGTACAGTGACGTCATCCCTTTTTAACAACTAAAAAAATGTTGCTAGTAGTCATTTTTATACGGATCCTTTATTTAACCAGGAAAACAACTTTCCAAGAGTGACCTGGCAAAGACAAGTAATTAATCCAGAAAATCTTTTCAGGACCCGACGTTAGTAATCCGGGACCCCGCTATGCGCCCCGAACCCAACTTTGGGAACCACTGAT
>NW_013968780.1:0-352 GCF_001266775.1 Austrofundulus limnaeus | reverse complement strand
AAAATGTTGTTGGAAATGATTTAATTGGCACAAGGAAGCATAAGGAGCAAAAGTTTGTTGAACTTACCAGAAATAAGTTGTAATAGCTACCAAAAATTTATATTTAGCTTAAAAAAAGCTAAATTTAGCTAATAACAGCTGAACATTACAATTGCAGTAAATCGATGAATATAGCAGAAATCATGAAGCTCAAATTAGCAGAAAGAAGCACAAAAAGATAGAAAATACTTGAAAGAAGCAAAGGAGAATAAAGTCAAATTAGCCGGGAAAAAAAGCTAAAATTAGCATGAGGAAGTTAAAAGAGTAGAAGCAAAACAAAAGGTGCTGTAAAGATTTATAAACATTTTAGTAG
>NW_013968779.1:0-352 GCF_001266775.1 Austrofundulus limnaeus | reverse complement strand
TTAGAAAAGTTACATACTGCACCTTTAAGGTACAGCTGAATATCATCAGCATATCAATGGAAAGGGACCTCATAACTGCTGATAATGCATCACAGTGGTACCATGTACAAATTAAAGAGAAGAGGTCCAGGAACTGAACCATGGGGCACACCACAGAAAACACGAAGGCACAGTGACCTGGCATGCCCAATAGAGACAAATTTTGACCTGTCCACTCGGTATGATCGGAGAGTCTTGTAAGCTGCTGTAGGCGATGGAGGGGGTTGTGATGGTCCACAGCAGTGGTTCCCAAACTTTTTATCTTCTGACCAACAAAATATTCATGGCAAAAACTTGTAACCCCAAGTATTAC
>NW_013968778.1:0-352 GCF_001266775.1 Austrofundulus limnaeus | reverse complement strand
CTTTAAAACATTATTTTTGATAAACTGGTTCAGGATACCTGCTCTGCTCTTGTCTACTTATGCTACTTTTAGCTAGCCTTTTGTTATTTTTAGTTTTTACAGCTACCTTTGGTTTGCGTCTAGAGGTGTCTTTTAGCTACTGTTTTACTGCCTTTAGCTAGTCTTTAGTTATGTTTACCTTTTAGCTAGCATTTCAACACGTTTAGATTTTAACTGGTCTGCTGCTTTTAGCTAGTCTTTTTAGCTTTTAGCCTTTTATCATCTTATTTATATTTTTAATCTTTGTGTCAGACTTTTGCTTTTGCTAGTGTTAGCATTTAGCTAGTATTTTGCTCCTTTTAGTGTTTAGTGG
>NW_013968777.1:0-352 GCF_001266775.1 Austrofundulus limnaeus | reverse complement strand
TTCCTGTCTTCCTCTGCTGCACACGTCTTCTGCTCGTTCAGGCAGTTAAGTGGAACGGGTCGGACCGAATCAAACATTTGAATCCTTAAATTAAAAACAAAAACCTTCTACTTGTAGACCTCAGCAGACCCAGAAAGGCCTCAGATGCTCCTGGGAGTTTGAATCACTTGAACCTCAGAGGCAGGATTGTCTGAAACCCTCCGCGGAAGGAAGAAACCCTTTAATCGGTTTTGTTTCTGCTGGATCCTGGTGCTGATGGACCGCAGAACTGATCGGGTCATTTGAGCTCGTCTAGGACTGTAAACTAGGGCAACATGAGACGTGTTAACTGCTGCAGCTAGCAGGACGAGTG
>NW_013968776.1:0-352 GCF_001266775.1 Austrofundulus limnaeus | reverse complement strand
GAGCTCATCCTTATGAGCAGTGCCTCAATATGAGGGATTGATAAGTTTACCGGTGACGATCAAAACTGGTTGTTCACATGCAAAAGACGACCATCAGCCTAACTATACTGGTAAGGTTACAGACATCATGCCTCAGCCACAAGGGGGCGCTCAGATCCAGCAACTCGACGGGTTTGTTTTTGACCGTCCTGATCCATCTTGACCGCATCAGTCCGCTGTGGAGGTTCCCCGGGGAAGGAATGTTCCGACATCTCCGACTCTTCATTTCACGCTTCATTTACCACCACACCCTCCCAAAAAAACTCTGCATCCCAGTGTGTGTCTTTGAGCGGGGTTGCTCTTTCTCTTGATA
>NW_013968775.1:0-352 GCF_001266775.1 Austrofundulus limnaeus | reverse complement strand
CAACATCTTGATCACGCTGTTTAAAAACTACGGTACAGTTCTGCCGAGAAGATCAGATGCTTTAAAAACACAAGCAGGGCTCAGCTTTAAGTTTTTGTTGAAGGAAGAATCAGAAAAGTAGAAGATCCTCACAGCTGGGAAAGATTTCTTCTTGTAATTTTATCTGGGACCCTCAGCCTGGGACAGACGACCACTTGCTGCTTACTGACCAACCTTTAGGGACCACTTAAATCAGCTGTTTAAAGTTTAAACTATTGTTCAGAGTCAAGGCCAATGTTTGTTCTGTAAATGTGATAGGATATTTATTTACAGACTGTACTTCAGTGTTTTTAATAAAACCTTTTCTCCAATG
>NW_013968774.1:0-352 GCF_001266775.1 Austrofundulus limnaeus | reverse complement strand
ACATAGGAGCTTAATATTTTTTGGGTTGTTTAGCTCTGATGAAGCTCTATCCATCAGGCCCAACAGTCAGTAGAAAGCAGTACTGAATATCAGTTTCTTGACTTCTTCATCATCAGTGCCTTTTTTAAGAAGAAAAAGTAAGAGAAGAAAAAAAATAGTGAAATGTAAACGGAAAGAGTGAAAGAGAGATTTGAAGATATGTGTAATATAGTATATAGAGAAACCACAAGACAACACACGCTACATCTTGGCTGTACACCTACAGAAATAAGAAAAACACAGCAATAAAAATGTACATCTATATAATTATAATGATTATAGCCTTGCTGAAAGGTACACAAACAAACCCACC
>NW_013968773.1:0-352 GCF_001266775.1 Austrofundulus limnaeus | reverse complement strand
CACCCCTACTTATTAAGGAATTTAAAAAATACAAGAAAGTCATTTATCTAATTTAAATAAATCATCATAACGTTAATATAGCGGTAATGAAAATATGTATGTCGGTAATGAATAGCAATGTTTCGGCAGTGAACTCCTTATAACTACACTAGCATTTAACTACACAAACGATAAAATACCATCTACTCCTTAACCCTAACAAAACATACATCTGCAAAATAAACCTTGAACCAATAGTGAGCCATAGAAAACAGCCAAACTAAAAAAAAATACAGTGGGAAACACTGAGTTTAAATCAGGGTCACTATGAGAAGGAACAAGACAGGGAGATAACAGGTAATCACTGGTAAGG
>NW_013968772.1:0-352 GCF_001266775.1 Austrofundulus limnaeus | reverse complement strand
AAGTAAGAAAATTAAAAGAATGGTTTCAACACAGGTGCTTCCTCTTAAAGAGACAGTTCAGATCTTTTGAAAGGGGGTTCTGTGTAACAATTATAGAAACTGAATACCACTGCAGTTTAAACCAGTGGTTCCCGAACTTTTCAGCATTTGACCCACAAAATACCAGTAGCACAGACCTGAGCTCCCAGCTGTTGTTGGTTAAGATTGTTTTGACGTCAAATAAACAAGAGCACAACAACATTATATTTTATGCTATCTTTGTCCATTGTAAGTACACTAATCTTGTTATTTTGTAAAAACATAGGAAAAAAGTTCTTAGTTGTCATTTTGTGTTCTATTTGTTTTTCATATT
>NW_013968771.1:0-352 GCF_001266775.1 Austrofundulus limnaeus | reverse complement strand
AAACAAGCAAAAATGAAATAAAAGTAACGACTTTCTAGTTCTTGTCTTTTTTAGTTAGGGTTAGAAATAAAAAGTAGGCTGAAATATAATTACTCAAGTACAGATACCCAAAAATTCTACTTAAGTAGAGCAGCAAATTATTTGTACTTAGTTACTTTACAACTCTGCCAGCATCACAGACCGTGTATGAGACCTTAAAACTGTTTGGTTTCATCTTTCTGCATCGTTTGTTTTGTCCCAGTGTGGTCCGTCTGATTATGCAGTACCTGAAGGAGAACAACCTGCACCGGACTCTGGCCACGCTGCAGGAAGAGACCACAGTTTCTCTGAACACTGTGGACAGTATAGAGAG
>NW_013968770.1:0-352 GCF_001266775.1 Austrofundulus limnaeus | reverse complement strand
GTCTTTAGCTGCAGAACAGAAGTCCAGTTGCTTTGTCTTTGTTCCTTAAATTTTCCAAGTCCTGGATGATTGAGAATCCACCTTCCAACTTCAGAATCGACATGCTAATGAGTAGCATCCATGTTTAGCAAATTCTGTAAATGAGTTGAATGTGACGTCACGTTTTCTTCTGCGTAAGGGGTTGCATCTGGGATATGGAGAGTTCACACTGGGGTCAGATTTAAAATAAAATGTGAATGTTCACACCAAAATTTTTGATTTTTTTCAAAAAATCATTACAAAAAAATTCAGAAGAGCTGAAGGCCACTATCAGAGCAAACTGGGCTATCATAGCATTTCTAAAAATCTATTT
>NW_013968769.1:0-352 GCF_001266775.1 Austrofundulus limnaeus | reverse complement strand
GCTCATTGTCGGATATAAAGATCAAATATGCAGTTTTAGATGCTGACCTGCAATACTATAAATATAAAATACTGGTAGTCAGTATTCTTGTGTACCATCAGTGGATTCAGACATAACCTACAAACAGGCAGTTTGTTCGGCCTTGCCTCTGACATTTGGAGGTCACTGCAGTTGATGTCTGTCCACTGAACACTTCATTGAAGCTTTCTTTGAGGCTGATCTGCCTGGCTGCGAGCCTGCCGTACCACATTTTGCCGTGCCGTGTGACCATGCCGACAGGATTGGGCTGGGGTCCAGGAAGACAGTTGGCTCTGGAAGCTGTCAGCAGCCGCTCCGTTTGACATCATGCTAA
>NW_013968768.1:0-352 GCF_001266775.1 Austrofundulus limnaeus | reverse complement strand
GTCTTTAAACACGTCTATTTTCTGAAAAACAATGGTGCTAAACATTCAAACAATGGTAACTAAACTCAAGGTTGAACCAGTCTTGTGTCAACACAGCTTTAGGTTTTTTTGTCACAAAAATATCGATTGCATTTCTTTAGTCAAATATATGAAATTTACTCAAGATAACAGTTTATATAAAATAAACAAGAAGCTATTAGCTGCAGAAGATCAGCTGAAGGAGCTCTCAGATCTTGTTTCAGGTCATTACGGGACATTAAGTCCTGAAATTCTTTCTGTTTTGCTTTAGTATTGTTTGGTTTCTTCAAGTTCTTCAAGGCCGTTCTACAGGAAGGAATCCCAAGCTTTCAGG
>NW_013968767.1:0-352 GCF_001266775.1 Austrofundulus limnaeus | reverse complement strand
CAGCCATTTTAAAAATAGGTTTAAAAATGAAAGCATAAAGGTGGGTTTGGGAGCGTTTATGACTATGTGCAACAATCAGTGAGTGGGGCCATGTTTTCTACATTTGCATTTTTTTGAGAATAACTGCTTGCAAGAAAGGATGAGGTAGTTAAGTTGCTTCAAGCAGAGCCAAGTGTGAGCCATTTCTTGGAACTAAATTCAACAGAATGCTTTCCACCCCATTATGTCTGAGGGGTAGACACAAAGAAACAGGTATTTACATTGCAATTTATTGTTTTTTTCTCTCTCATTGTATTGTCTACAAAGGAAGCATTTGCTAGAATGTCCACAAATCCTTCAGCATGCCCGCTTC
>NW_013968766.1:0-352 GCF_001266775.1 Austrofundulus limnaeus | reverse complement strand
GGTTGCTACTGGAAAGAAAAAAAATTATATACTGTATAAATGCTCGGAGAAGAGAGAGCAGACTTTATTATCCTGATATAATATGTCTGATGCGATTATAGAAATACTAAACAAAGATAAAAATGTCAGTTTCTGTGAAAATACATGACAGGTCTGCAGATCGTGTCCTTGTTTTTATCAAAGAGTCTGAGCGAGTTGTTGTGTTAATGCATACTACAGGTGGCGGGTACTTGTATATAGATTTGTGTACTCTGTGTGTTTATGTATTTGTAAATTATTGGATGTTTTTCCAGTTGACCTGTTACTTAATAGTCATCACAATAAATTTGACAACAGTTATGTCACAAAACTT
>NW_013968765.1:0-352 GCF_001266775.1 Austrofundulus limnaeus | reverse complement strand
TCTGGGGGCAGTTTGGGAGCGTGGACTTCGAGTCACATGACGGCAGATTCCATGAGAGAGGCAACACGGCGGGCCCAACCTTGACACTAAAAGGGATCTAGGGTTTCAAGACGCAGAGAAGGTCAGGTTTCAGCCCAACGCTGAGGTACCCACAATTAATGAAAGCAGGAAAATAACAGCGGGACTTCCACATGTCAGAACTGCTTTTCACAGGAATTTAGCTGAATAAAAACATTAACCATGTGGGGAAAGCAAAATACATTAAATGCTTATTTTATGATTACAAATGACAAAGCTGCATTTTCAGCATTAATTCTGACCAGACTCGAACTCGGTTCCTGAAGTTCCCACC
>NW_013968764.1:0-352 GCF_001266775.1 Austrofundulus limnaeus | reverse complement strand
GTCCGCGATCAACTGGTAACCAGTCAACAACCAACTGGTTACCAGTCGGTGATCGACTGATTACCAGTCCGCGATCAACTGGTTACCAGTCAACCATCAACTGGTTACCAGTCAACAATCAACTGGTTACCAGTCGGTGATCGACTGGTGACCAGTCAACCATCAACTGGTTACCAGTCAACAATCAACTGGTTACCAGTCGGTGATCGACTGGTTACCAGTCAACCATCAACTGGTTACCAGTCAACAACCAACTGGTTACCAGTCGGTGATCGACTGGTTACCAGTCCGCGATCAACTGGTTACCAGTCAACCATCAACTGGTAACCAGTCAACCATCAACTGGTAACCA
>NW_013968763.1:0-352 GCF_001266775.1 Austrofundulus limnaeus | reverse complement strand
CATTTTAAATTCTTTTCTTTTCTTTTCAGTTGTCCATTCAAAACTCCTCATTTCTTTCTTTTCTTTTTCCAAACATGGATTTAAAATTTCCAGAGTTGGATGATCATAATTATTACTTTGTAAATTCACCAGTAATTGATTTCTAATTTTGTTCTTCTTAAATCTAAAGGCTATTCTCCGATTTCTATTTCTAATGCTGCTGTTGGCGTAGTTTTAAATGCTCCAGTACATAATCTTAATGCCTGATGTTGGATAATGTCTAATTTAACCAAATGTGTTTTAGCTGCTGAAACGTAAACTAAACAACCGAAGTCTATGTTAGATCTTATCATTCCTGTATAAATCTTTTTAG
>NW_013968762.1:0-352 GCF_001266775.1 Austrofundulus limnaeus | reverse complement strand
CGTTTTGAGTGTTTAACTTTCACAGTTATCTGAGTTGGCTGGATGAACTTTGTGTAGTCGTTTGGATTTTAAATATCTCATTATATGGGTGAGAAATATCTGGATAGCCAGCTGTCCACATTTATTGTTTTAAACTGCAGAACTGGATTGCAGCTGACATAAAATCAAAAACAGTGGAGCGACAAGAAAACCAGGGAGCAGTGCAGGGAGTCAGCTAATGAACAAAACCCTGAGTGAGACTGTTTAAGACAGAAGGAGAGAGCTCTTTCTGCTAATGTTCCTCTGTTTAAACACTTTCTATACTATATATTTCTTTATCGTAACAATGTTTCTTGGTAATAAATCTTACACC
>NW_013968761.1:0-352 GCF_001266775.1 Austrofundulus limnaeus | reverse complement strand
ATGTTCTCCCCACTGTACGTAGTTACATTAAAGCAAAACCATTTTGACTCCATCATACCCTTTATATTTCACTCCCTGCATTCAATTTAAATCATAGTTCTGCCTTTTTAGTTACAGAATGCTTGTTTTGTAATCACTCTGAAGACTAGCAGTATTTGCACAAATGATATTATGTTACAAAGTGTTTCTTAAGACAGCTATTTATGGAAATGCTGTGTTCATTTCGGATTATAGTTACTCCACTTTTATTGACTAAAGTAAAAACTTGAATGTACGATTGAATAATGGCACTGTTTGAGTCAGAATGGGTCAATGCAAATAAATCTGATGTCAAATACAACCTGCTTATGTT
>NW_013968760.1:0-352 GCF_001266775.1 Austrofundulus limnaeus | reverse complement strand
GTCTTAAAAGCGTTCAAAAGCTCATTTCCATTTATCTAGCAGTGACACTTTTCATGACGTACTCTCAGGCAAACTATCTGACTCATAAATCCAATTCGAGCCTATTACTGAAGAACTTTTAAAGCTATCCTTCATTAATGTTAATGGGGAGTTTTTAGTGGGGGGCCAGTGGTAGTTAGGACTACATGGCTGCGTTCCCAAGCTTGTTTAACAGGCGCCGGACAGAGATGGATGCCTCTTGCAGTCCGATAGGCTCACCGAGCCATCTATCACCCGGAGGACCCACCCACAGAGCTGACGTTCCATAACAAAAGGGCAGGCAGCAAAAGCTCCTGACTGACAGCTTTATGTG
>NW_013968759.1:0-352 GCF_001266775.1 Austrofundulus limnaeus | reverse complement strand
ACTGGCATGTTTCTCTTAACATTTGGCGCAGCCGAAGTTTAACAGGAAGTGACATCAAAGGGGAACTCTTTAGGAAAAGTTCTTTGTTTATTGAAACAATATTATTTGAACTGACTTTTCTCTGTGTTGTAATGCTCTGTTTACATGATGTCATTCCCCTCTGACATCACTTCCTGTTCCTTCACGTCCAAATATCTCAACAACTCATCTGAACAGCGTGATGTTTATTTTGCAATATGTTACTAACGTTATCTTTCCAAAAATGCATTCATATTTATTACGTTTGATGTCATGGGAACTTTAATGTTTTAAAATGTGGTTGAAAAAGAAAAAAAACTGTATAGGTCTTCTG
>NW_013968758.1:0-352 GCF_001266775.1 Austrofundulus limnaeus | reverse complement strand
GAAGCTGAAATCGCGTTCGGTGTGAACGCAGCATTATACTAAACCGCGAGTTGTGAAGCTAAGTTTTCCATGAGCAGATTAGAGTTTTTGCTAAAGAAATCAACTATCTTCTCACAAATGCAAGTCTGTGTCATGTGCTGTGTGCGTGTAGCATTTTTAGCATTTTGTGTGTCCACGTTAGTTTACAGCAGACACAGATTGACGATACAACACTGTTGAAATGACACATCTTGAGATAGAGTTTATCAGAATTAACGTCTGAGAATTTTTTCATCCATTTAGTGCATACATGTCAACCTCTTAGTGAGTCTCAAAAATCCGTAATTTTCGCAAAAACCCGTCACATGTGGGC
>NW_013968757.1:0-352 GCF_001266775.1 Austrofundulus limnaeus | reverse complement strand
CACTTGCAGGATAGAAAAACCATAAGCAGTTAACTAAATTAAGCTGTATGTTTGTAATTTACTAGAGTATTGTCCAGGAGAGTATTGTCCAGGATTGTATTTTGATAAACACTTAATAAGATTTTGCACAAGTATTAAAAATAAGTTAAAACCCAACAAGTTCAGCCTACTGATTTAGCACCATTTCACAACAAAGGTCATCCCAAAATATTTAGGCCTGTCTGGTGAAACTGGAGCGAACAGTTTCTGTCTGAATCCAATCAGAAGCAGTTCAGTTCAGTAAAATCAGTTTAACTGAATCTAATTACAATTCAAGCCACCATTGTCAGTCTCTAAATCACGGGATATACCC
>NW_013968756.1:0-352 GCF_001266775.1 Austrofundulus limnaeus | reverse complement strand
TATTTGGTTTTTAATTATTTTTACTGTATACAGATTGTTTTGATTCATGAATTAAATTAAATAAAAATATTGAAATAAAGTCAACACAAATTATGGTGGCAGAACACAAATATATATTCTCTTAATCTCTTGGTTTCCTTCTGCTCTGTGTTTGTGCCTGACTCCAGAGTGTGAAACTGGCATCTGTCAGTGTTAAATATGAGATGCAGCAGGTCTGTTGATTACTCTGGCTTTGATTATAGCTATACAAAATAACAGCTTCTTTCTTTGAGCAATGTGAGCCGTCCACGATCTGCTCTGCTTTGTAGCATTTTATTGAAGTATTCAAATATTTTAATGTATGCTGATGATC
>NW_013968755.1:0-352 GCF_001266775.1 Austrofundulus limnaeus | reverse complement strand
CTGCTGTATCAGACAAAAACATTTATTAGTGCCTATCTTCAATAGGTTCCTTTTGATGGAATATTCACTATTATTGACCATCTGAAAAAGTGCCACAAAGTAGTTTTTCATTTAAAAAAAATCCAGAATTTCTTTCTTTTACAACAAATGTCCTTATCTACACAGAAAACAATCTAAAACTATATAGTAACCAAGGCATCTATGTATGTGGCATGTTAACACAAAAATACATCAAAATATTATATTAGAAGAAGATTTAGTTTTTAATAAGAATTCATGGATTTAGAAAAATCATGCTCAAAGAATCTGACAATTTTTCAGTATAAATGTCTTCATATACACAGGAAACAAT
>NW_013968754.1:0-352 GCF_001266775.1 Austrofundulus limnaeus | reverse complement strand
GTTTTCTTGTTACCGTAATCATAAAGTTCACCAAATCCTTCTCTTATAGCGGTTCTCTTTATTGCTGCTTGAATTATTTGCAGAAACCGTTCCGATTAGACAGCTTGAAAACACAACTTCACAAGACAAACAGCACAAAGGAATGAATGAACAGAGGACAGAAGACTGAATGTAAAGTCATACCAACGAGGAGTTAACAAGAAACACCTGGAGGAGACAGGAGGAACAGGTGAGTGGGGGGCGGAGCTAAAGCAAATCCTGACAGATGACAGAATGGAAAAACACAGCATTTGACACAACCTCTCAATATTTATTGAAATGGGTTAGCCCTAACTAACAGTTACTATAGAAA
>NW_013968753.1:0-352 GCF_001266775.1 Austrofundulus limnaeus | reverse complement strand
GTATCATATGGTGCAGTCAGGACTAAGTCCTGGTGCTCAGTGTGTGAATAGAAAACAAAATAAGGATAACAGAAGTTTCAGTTTTGATCTAAAGCTCAGGTTAAACCCTGGTTTTCTGTGTAAAACCTTGATAAAATACTGAATCTATGTTTTATTAGGCCCAAGAATTTAGTCAAATGAGCTTCAGATGGTTGGAAAATGCAGAGTTTTGAGAAGATCTTTCACAAAACTTTCCAGGCAGAGTGTATCTCTGAAACCCCCTAGAACTGCTTCACTCCACAGCTGTTTGTTAACATGAACAGGAGTTCCTCCTTGTTGTCAGCAGATGTTGGCAGCTATGAGTCTCACATTC
>NW_013968752.1:0-352 GCF_001266775.1 Austrofundulus limnaeus | reverse complement strand
CCAGAAGACGTGGTTTTTACACCTCAAGTGCTACAGATGTTTTGTGAAAATTACGGGATTTTGAGGTTCAAGATACAGGTAAACATCCAAATGGGGTCGACATCCAGCAGTATGACGCTGGAGACGTGAGGACAGGATGACAGAGGCATGCTAATGGTAGCTAATGGCAGCTTGTTTTTGCTACTGTTGTTGATCAGTTGAACTTGTGTGAAAAAAAAACGTTACGTCATTGCAACGATTCAAGTAAAATTATTTTTAGCTGTTTGACGTGAGCAAATAATTAGAAGTATATTTTACATTTTCAACTTTCAGATAACTGTTTCTCTGTTCAACTATTTAAAGTTGTTTAACT
>NW_013968751.1:0-352 GCF_001266775.1 Austrofundulus limnaeus | reverse complement strand
GCCTTAGCTTTTAGCTACTTTTTTTCTGGTCTTAGCGTTTATGTTTTAATTTGCCATTTTTGTTTTGTTTTAGTTTATTTCGTTATTTATTAGGATGCTATGTACAGAAAAACACATTAAATGGAGATATATTGATTATAGCTAATTTAGCTATTTTTTAGCTTTAGTCTCGCTTGTTTTAACTTTAGCATTAGTTAGCATCAACACATTTTAGTAAGGTCATTCAGCACTCAGCATTCACACTGTATTTTAGCAAAAAAAAGTAATTTCTCCTGTTTTTTTTTACAGTCTATCACAGCATAATGCTGCCAATTTGTGTGCAGTGAAGAGACATTATTCACAAAACTCAGGC
>NW_013968750.1:0-352 GCF_001266775.1 Austrofundulus limnaeus | reverse complement strand
GCCATGCACCAGCGCCACCGGACCCTCTGACCACCATCAGTAGGAAAGGTGGAAGTGTCTTGCCCAAGGACACAACAAATGAGACGGCTGGATGAGGGATCGAACCGGGACGACTTACTCCACCACAGCCACCCACAGTTCAGTGAGCACAGTAGCAGAACTTGTATCTTATTTAGGGGATTAGCTTTATGCTAACTTTGAGAGAGAAGGTATAAAGTATTTGCTATTTGTTGTTTGACTAACCCTCCCCAAAATCTGTTTAGCGTTAGCGGAGCTAAGATCCTTGTTTGGTGGATTAGTTGTTAGTGAACATAGCTTTCTTTTTTTCTAGGTTTGAAGTTTGGGGTTAAGG
>NW_013968749.1:0-352 GCF_001266775.1 Austrofundulus limnaeus | reverse complement strand
TTTAGTCTTCAGACTGGATCAGCTTCAGCTGGTTCTTCTCTGAGGAGTTAAAGATGAAGGAGTTTCCAAAATGTCTGGAAAAGTTCACCAGAGTTCTCTCTTAGGGATAGAACCTTGGTTAGAACCAGGTGGACCAGGGGTACAACCAAGAGGACCAGGGTTAGAACAAGGTGGACCAGGGTTAGAACCAAGTGGACCAGGGTTAGAACCACCTGGGTTAGAACCAAGATGACCAGGGTTAGAACCAAGAGGACCAGGGTTAGAACAAGGTGGACCAGGGTTAGAACCAAGAGGACCAGGGTTAGAACAAGGTGGACCAAGGTTAGAACCAAGAGGACCAGGGTTAGAACCA
>NW_013968748.1:0-352 GCF_001266775.1 Austrofundulus limnaeus | reverse complement strand
GAGCGGATGAGCAGCAGAATGATACATTGAAAGAGGAAGGACCAAGTTAGCTTCTTCATCTTCCTTTTTTATGGTGAAAAACTTCTAGGTACATTGCCTGCACCTTCCAAATTAGAGTATGGATCAAACCCTTATAATCTCCCCATAACATCTGTTTTTCTTAGAAATTCAAAAATACTACTGAAAACTATATCCCTTGATGATCTCTGAAACAACTCTCTGATATCTAACTTATTTTTATTTCTACTTAACTCTCTAACACCTTTCTTTCCCGTTCATACAGTATTTATTACATTCTAAGTAAATTACTGTTTTTATCATTCCACAATAATTACAGCAACATGTATTATGT
>NW_013968747.1:0-352 GCF_001266775.1 Austrofundulus limnaeus | reverse complement strand
GTTGTGAAGCCATTTCTCAACATTATAGAAGCACTCTGTTTCTAGGCGTGCGTTCTCGTTCATGAATAAATTAAAGTAAAAATAAAAAATGAACTGATGCCTTCACATCTGACAATAACAAAGGTGCAATAAGATCCACCATATCTGTAATTACATGGTGCTTTGAGCTAAATGCTAAGTCAACAAGCTTTCAAGGTCACACTGATGTACAGCTGCATGCTGGGTAATAAGGATGTGATTCAGATTCACAAATGCACAAATGTGTTGAGGACAGCAGCCATTATCTGATGTTTAGTGACTAAATCTAGCTGATGGGTGTCAAACTCAGTTACACACGGAGGTCAGAATTTTA
>NW_013968746.1:0-352 GCF_001266775.1 Austrofundulus limnaeus | reverse complement strand
TCTTGGTTCTAACCAGGTCTGATAAAAGTGGACAGTCTCTGTAAAGATCTGTGTTTGTCACCTCATCCTTGAGCAAACAAGTAAAAGAACCATTTATTGTCTTTTGTTGTGTTTCAGTGAGTGACACCATGTTACTGACTGCAGCTCAGATTTGCCCCCTCACATATTATGACTAGGCCTGTTTACAGATCAACCGAGAGCTTTTGTTCAGCATTTTACCATCAACTATTTGAAGTCAACTCGGTTTATCTGTTAGCAGATTATCTTACAAATCACAGGATGGGTTGTAAAGAAACTCTAAGGAAATACAACTGAAAAAGCATTTCAACACGGCTGCCACAGCCAACAGACC
>NW_013968745.1:0-352 GCF_001266775.1 Austrofundulus limnaeus | reverse complement strand
AAATGAATGGTTGAGTTATTTGTGCATGCAAAATTCTCACTTAGATATGAAACACAAAGTGAAAGAAAGTGGCAACAAATGGGGCTCAGCTGGTAGAGAAGATACCTCTCAGCAAGAAGGTCACCGGATCAAATTCTGCCCCGGGGACCCCTCTGGGTAGAGTTTGTATGTTCTCTCCTTATGTGCATGGGTTTTCTCCAGGCACTTTGGCTTCCTCCCAAAAACAAAATTGGTAACTATAAATTGTCCCTGTCTACGTGGCCCTATGCTGGACTTGTGACCAGTGATTGAAGTGGGCACCATGAACCTGAAAGAAATTGGCGTTATTTTGTGTTGGTTACCAGGATATGTG
>NW_013968744.1:0-352 GCF_001266775.1 Austrofundulus limnaeus | reverse complement strand
GCTTCATACTGCTTTATGACTGCCCACTCTCTCCTGTTCCTCTCCAGAGGGTTTTGCCTCCCTGCAGTCCTTTCCTGGTATCGTCTTTTTGGCATCTGGCAAAAAGCCAGACTGAGCAGAATGTTTAACAACCCTACCATGTCCTCCTTGTTGTGTTCGAGGTCTTCTTCTACTATGTTTAATGGCTGCTGGTAAACAGCTTTGGAGCATTACTGTCACCAACTGCCAAAGGTGTGTGGTGTCAATATTCAGGCTCTGGGACCTGGGACAATCCGACCTGATGATGAACCCACTCACTAGACTTGGCACTGAACAGCCTGTATGCCACGGACATCCGGTCCAGCACTTGGGG
>NW_013968743.1:0-352 GCF_001266775.1 Austrofundulus limnaeus | reverse complement strand
GAGTAAAAAGTAGGCTGAAAAATATTTACTAAAGTAAAGTACAGATTCACAAAAATTCTACTAAAGTACAGTGAGAAAGTATTTGTACTTAGTTACTTTACAGCTCTGACAGGGAGGTTCCAGGACCAAAGAAGATCCAGAACCAGGAGATTCCAGGACCAAAGAAGTTCCAGAACCAGGAGGTTCCAGGACCAAAGAAGATCCAGAACCAGGAGGTTCCAGGACCAAAGAAGATCCAGAACCAGGAGGTTCCAGGACCAAAGAAGTTCCAGGACCAAAGAAGATCCAGAACCAGGAGGTTCCAGGACCAAAGAAGATCCAGAACCAGGAGGTTCCAGGAGCAGTGTTTTGG
>NW_013968742.1:0-352 GCF_001266775.1 Austrofundulus limnaeus | reverse complement strand
GCAGCTTGTGAGTGTTGTTTTTTCCCCTAAAAAACGGTTTTCTTTGCTCTCATCTACTAAATCACTTAAATTAGTTGTTGAGAGGTGGGGTGCCCCCCCACCCCACCCCGGGTGGCATGGACCACCAAGCTGGTGGTGCGGGGCTTGACAGTCTCACGCGTCACCATGTCATCAAACTTTGTTTGAATAGAAACTGCTCCATTGAGGATTGTGCCTTAGCATTTGGGGAACAGGTGGGCTTTGACTGTGTGAAATGAACAGTGGTGTTGTGGTTATTTTAGACAATATGGATAAAGTCAGAATGAAAGTGGCAAGTGGTGTGGTCATTTTGTGACAGTTTTGTTCAAGTGGT
>NW_013968741.1:0-352 GCF_001266775.1 Austrofundulus limnaeus | reverse complement strand
TAATGTTCAAATGGATAAACTTTATTGGTGTTTTGCAAATATTCACTTATTTTGAAATTGATGCCTGCAACACGTTCCAAAAAAGCTGGGCCATGTTTACCACTGTGCTACATCACCTTTCCTTTTAACAGCTCTCAAATAAGCATTTGGTAACTGAGGACACTAATTATTGATGTACAGCTTTGGTTGAACAGTCTGGGATCTCCTTTGGCGTATTTTGTGCTTCATAATGTGCCACATATTTTCAATGTGAATGACTGAGCCTTTCTGGGTTGCACTCTTTATACCCAATCATGATACTCACCTGGTACCAGTGAAACAGTTCACCTGTTCCTCAACTTTCCCAATCTTT
>NW_013968740.1:0-353 GCF_001266775.1 Austrofundulus limnaeus | reverse complement strand
CAGCTACGGTACATGTAGTAAAAGCATCCCTGAAACCAGAACATGCGACATTTGAATGAAACATGATTTCACAATCTCACATCACCAGCTACATTTTCAACATTATTTATTAATGAGAAAGTGGACAGGGTCTCATGCATTCTTAATGAAAGAGAGGGAAACATGTTTGAAGATTTCCTGAATAAACTAAAACAAAACAAGAGAGCAGCAAAGCTCTCCAAAGATTGTATTTACAGAAAAATGAAGAAGGCATGTCGGAACAGCCACCAGAGTAATTATGCAGCATTTTTCATGAAAGAATTTATAAGCAACATGGCAGGGAACGTGGAATGTTAAATTTATTCCCCGCTCTG
>NW_013968739.1:0-353 GCF_001266775.1 Austrofundulus limnaeus | reverse complement strand
TACTACTACTTTCATTATTTCAGCCACTTGTACTTTTTCAGCTATTTAGCTTTTTTTAAACACTTTTTTGGAGCTGACTTCAACATATAAAACCATTCAAAGTGTTTATACATCTGTACTGCACTTTTTACAATGATTCTGCTTTTTTTGTGCTAATCTCAGCTTCTTTCAGCTACTTAAAAAATTAGCTTTTTTCTGCTATTTTAGCCATCTTTCATCTCATTTCTGCTATTCTTCAGCTGATTTCAATTTTTGTGCTTTTTGCTTTTGAGTACATTTAGACAACATTTAGACTGATTTTGGCTAATTTTAGCTTTTTTTTCTGCTGACTTCAGCTTCTTACTGCTTAATTC
>NW_013968738.1:0-353 GCF_001266775.1 Austrofundulus limnaeus | reverse complement strand
GTTCTGTAAATAGTTTAAGTGCCCGAATGAATACAACTCATGCAGTAGGAAATTATGAACTACTGAGGTATGCATGAACAAGAATTGTCACTCAATACAACTTCCTTTTTTATTTTATGATCAAACTGATTTTTTTTGTCCTTCAATTATTTATTTACCTAATGTTCTTGGCTTTTCCCCACACACACAAAGTTAAACAATGTTGATAATGTGTGTGTGTGCGTACGTGAGAGGGAGAGAGGTTATTCTGTTCAGATATGTGTGTAAGTGATCTGTACTGTTTATTAATGATCTATGTGAACTTGGTGATTCATGCAAATTCATGTAAATGGATAAATGTCAGCCTTGTTTAC
>NW_013968737.1:0-353 GCF_001266775.1 Austrofundulus limnaeus | reverse complement strand
AGATAAAAGCCTGATCACAATGACATGAATCTACTTCCTGTGGTAAAAATCAGCTGAAGAACTTCCAGTCTGACATTTATCTCAGAGCTACAAGTGAAATCTGACAGTTTTTCTATTCAAACTTCAGGAATGTTTGTTGTGTTTAATGAGGAGCATCTCTGCAGCACGAAGCTGCGAAAACTTTATGTTGATTTCTATGGTTGTTTTTCAGCACAGAGCACCAGTTTCATTAAAATAAATGAGTTCAGGGATGATTTTGTGTTCCAGCTACAAGCAAAGGAAGACGTTGAATATAAACACATAAAAAAATAACTTGAATCTTAAAATAAATTCAGAGTGGAAATAATCTGAAC
>NW_013968736.1:0-353 GCF_001266775.1 Austrofundulus limnaeus | reverse complement strand
GGAGAAGAATACGAACATGTTCTTGCATGAGGCCCAATGATCCACATTCGATCTCACAAACCTTCTGTGTCCAATTCACCCAACCAAACAAAAACAAAATTGATTGCACATCCAGAGAAAAGGTTTGATATGTCTGAAGCCCACAGAGGTTAATATTTGACGAGATGTTTGATGAGCTGCTTCCTGAGTGAAGGTGAAGGTTGTGTCCAGATAAAGTGAGCACAGGTGCACGTGTGTGGAACAGGTCAGCATGTCAGTCTTCTTCTGACTGCAGGAAAAAACAGCACTTTGACAAACCTCTGTTAATAATTTACTTATTCAGAGGTGAGACTGGCCTCAGTGCACTATAGAAG
>NW_013968735.1:0-353 GCF_001266775.1 Austrofundulus limnaeus | reverse complement strand
CCTGAGTTGTGTTTGGTTTGGCTGCAGCATCTGTTTTCATAGAAAGAACATCCTTATTGATAAAACTATGTCTGGTGTCTGCGGCTGTTTTGCTCACTATTTTGTTTGGTTTGCCAGTTTGTGGCAGGAACACCATCTTCCTCCTGACCTGTGGGAGATCAATAGAATATTTTAAATACAGAATACATATATACATATATATTGAACTCCACACAGAAAGGCCAGGAGGTGATCCTGTGACCTTCTTGTTGTAAGCTGACATTGCTGACCACTGAACTGACACTATCTTCGTTCAGTCTGTTGTTTTATTATTTTCAAATCAAATGACTTTATTAATCCACTAGGGGAAGGGA
>NW_013968734.1:0-353 GCF_001266775.1 Austrofundulus limnaeus | reverse complement strand
TGACCTGGACACAAATGAATTCTTTTGGACTCAGAAAGGTGGTTAAATCTCAGTAATATTTTGTTTTTAAATATCCTATCTTTAAATAAACTTTTACTTAAACACGTTTCACAATTTGCAGTAACTCACAAAAGATTTTCTACCATTTACTACATAAATTAATTTTAAGCTACACAGCTTTTGCTGAATCTAAGAGTATTTGTTTAAGGATTGGACTGACTGAAGTTTAATCTGTTTTGTATACAATGATAACTTCCTGATAGTTTCCTTACAATTTGTACAGTGCTTTACGAGATATTTTACTTGTAAAGAAGCTCAAGTTTCAAGCACGTATCTGCACACTGGGCCTCATA
>NW_013968733.1:0-353 GCF_001266775.1 Austrofundulus limnaeus | reverse complement strand
TCCAGAGGGGTTGGATACTTTTCCACTCTGGAGTTGTACATGCTGAGAGGAGCTGAGCAGGAGTGGGCATACTTATTGCCCTCCATCTCGGTGCCTGAATGTTGGGGTTCACCCCGGTGAATGAGAGCGTAGGTGGAGGGACAGGTCCTGACTGTTGTTTGTGCCTATGAGCCTAATAGCATTTCAGATTACCCACCCTTTTTGGAGTCCTTGGAGGGAGTGCTGGAGTTGTGCTCTCCCCACAATAATTTATTAGTATGATGTAGGGCCTCCAATACAGCATCAATTTGTCTTGGGAATGACAAATCCAAGTCCTGCTCAGTGGTCGGAGGGATTTGAAGCCATTCTTCTTG
>NW_013968732.1:0-353 GCF_001266775.1 Austrofundulus limnaeus | reverse complement strand
GTGTATGCACAGATGAAAATTACTTCCTACATAAAATTTAAAAAAAAACTTTTCCTGAACACAAGCCCTCTACTCACCTCTACAACCTCTCTGTTTCCAGGTCACCTGTAAAAAAACCAGTTACCTTTATTTATCAGTGGTCTCGATCTGTTTTCCAGTTTTGCTCCGGTTGACTCCAGTCTGTATTCTGACAGTCATGAATAATCCCTCATGAAGAACAGATTACCTCTGTTAGTAATGAGCCTGCTGTTCTCAGATTACAGCATCAGTAGATGTTCTGCTCCCACATCTTGGCAGTTGATACTTTTTTCTCTCTTAAATGTTGAACTTCCCTGAGCCTACACATGAATGAA
>NW_013968731.1:0-353 GCF_001266775.1 Austrofundulus limnaeus | reverse complement strand
TTTTGGTGCTAAATGGTTTTCTAAAAGGTGAAAAAAGCCAGTCTCGACATGGACTGTAACAAATTCTGAAGAGAAAATGTGAATATTTGGATTTATATTACAGGACACACACCTCAAGAACATGAACAGTGTGAGTCACATGACATGATGCTGACAAACAGAAATAAGAAATGAAAACATTCAGTTATTCCCCCAAACCCTTCAAAATCTTGTCATGAAACATTTTTAATAGATTTTTACAAATTCCAAGTGAATTGGCAGTCACCTTCTTCTAGAAAGCATTAAGGACAAAAACTAAAAAGATGTTACGTATTTGAAGAAATTCAGTGAATAAAATACAAACAATAAAATAT
>NW_013968730.1:0-353 GCF_001266775.1 Austrofundulus limnaeus | reverse complement strand
CGCTACTAGTGTTTGAACATGGAACTGCATCCGTGGCAGAGAAGAGGCCTGGATCTCCAACCAGAAAGACATCAGCTGTTGTTCTTTAACAAATAAGGAATTATGACTCACACATGGCCTTTTGCATTCAGTCTTTATGTGACTAAACATGTTTTTTTTAATCTCCCAGAGCATAAACCTTAACGTTGAACTCCAGCAGCACATTGCCACAGTCTGAGCAGCACGACCTGCTGGCATCTCATTTAAATAAACGTGGAAAAACACATTTGTTGTCAGGAAAAGAGAAGTGTTTCTCTTAAGAGAATAGAGGAACAAAAATGAATCACCTCAGAAAGAAACCCACCGTTAATTCC
>NW_013968729.1:0-353 GCF_001266775.1 Austrofundulus limnaeus | reverse complement strand
GTAAAACACCTGCAGCAGGTAAAACACCTGCAGCAGGTGAAACACCTGCAGCAGGTAAAACACCTGCAGCAGGTAAAACACCTGCAGCAGCAGGTGAAACACCTGCAGCAGGCGAAACACCTGCAGCAGGTAAAACACCTGCAGCAGGTAAAACACCTGCAGCAGGTAAAACACCTGCAGCAGCAGGTGAAACACCTGCAGCAGGTAAAACACCTGCAGCAGGTAAAACACCTGCAGCAGGTAAAACACCTGCAGCAGCAGGTGAAACACCTGCAGCAGGTGAAACACCTGCAGCAGGTAAAACACCTGCAGCAGGTGAAACACCTGCAGCAGCAGGTGAAACACCTGCAGCA
>NW_013968728.1:0-353 GCF_001266775.1 Austrofundulus limnaeus | reverse complement strand
GTTCACTCCAGTAACTGGTGTTGTATGGTCCATTCTCTTCACATTTTTATCTATTCAACTTTCAGGTGGTTTTGTCACGATTTCATTTAACGAACACTAAATTTTCTTACAGGCTAATGACGAGAGGTCAGGACAACAGAGGATGGTAAACTAATGTTAGCTTGTTATTGGCAACTTGCTTTTTGGTAACTTGCTGCAGACGTTGTTTAGTTGAACTCGTATGAAGAAAAAAGTTAGTTGTTGCAAACAATTCACGTAAAGTTACCTTTGTCATCTATGTTAAGGCTATTCATCTGAGGCAGGAGCTATGTTCTCTGTGTTATTGTGTTATTCCAGATTAAATTTATATCCTG
>NW_013968727.1:0-353 GCF_001266775.1 Austrofundulus limnaeus | reverse complement strand
AGTTGTCAATTACAATGCACTGTCGCCACTCTGTTAAAACAATTATTACCTAAATAAAAACAGCTCAAATAATATGAATTTAATCTTAAGCAGACTGTAGTGGTAACTACATCAAAGAAATGAAAATGCAACAAAACAAGAGACTGGAAAAAAGGTGAGGTCAGTGAAGGTGATATTCAGAGAGAGTTAGCCTATTTTTCATTTTCTCTGAAGAGGGAAACACGACGTGAATCAACACTGTTAAAGTGATTCAAGAAAGCCACAGCTCAGAAAGCGTCATATGACTATGAACACATTTTACTCAAACTCAAACCCGACTGATCGGTCAATAACCAGGTGTAACAGTTAGGCTA
>NW_013968726.1:0-353 GCF_001266775.1 Austrofundulus limnaeus | reverse complement strand
GTGTTTGCGTTCCAGCCTCCACTGCATGTTTAGTTTTATTTGTACAAGGAGAAAAACTAAGGGTACAAACCCACAGCGTACCGCTCTGCTTATTTTTTGGGGGAAACATAACAACTGGTATTTCCCAGTCTTCAAAGGCAGAGCTGTATAATACTTGGTTTTGCTGTCTTCTGAGTGTGCTTTGTGGAGATCCCCGTTGTGAATCCAACTTAAAGACTTTTCCATCCCCCAAACTCCTCGTTGAGCACCGGTGGCTGAGTGAACCTTGAAGATGGCTTGACTTCTCCCAACAGAGATCATCTCAAGCTTTGGTCGCCTCATTAGACATGTGCGCTCATGTTTGTGTATTTTTG
>NW_013968725.1:0-353 GCF_001266775.1 Austrofundulus limnaeus | reverse complement strand
CCCTATGGCAGAAAGAGAATAATATATTCAAACACAATACAAACCTGTGAAAATCACTGAATCGTGTAATAAAAGTAACAAGTGTTAAATGTAATCATGCACACACTCACCCACTCATCTCTGGCAGTTGAGAGCAGTGGTACAGTTGCTGGCTTTAAAACATAAAATCAGTGGTTTGAATCCTGGCCAGGGGAACCCTCCACTGACCTTGATGTGTAATGAGCAAGAAACATATAATTGAAACCACGCTGACTCAGACATCGCCCAGATCTTCTACTTCAGGTGTTAAAAGACGAGGACACCCTGATGAGAAGTGAGCTGCTGAAACAAGACACGCACAAAGACCAAAGGAC
>NW_013968724.1:0-353 GCF_001266775.1 Austrofundulus limnaeus | reverse complement strand
AGTGAGTTGTGGTCTTCTGTTCTTGTGTTTGTGCTCGGTGGGGCAGGAGAACCACTGTCTGAGGATCAAGATCCTGGGTGACTGCTACTACTGTGTGTCCGGGCTGCCAGAGGCCAGGGCCGACCACGCCCACTGCTGTGTGGAGATGGGACTGGACATGATAGAAGCCATCTCGTATGTAACGGTGAAAACTTTAAACAGTGAGACGTTAAAACAGATGTGATTACAATGTGAGGGATAAACTTTATGAAGGGATGAATTACAGATGATTCATGTGAAAATCACTGCATGTTCTGATTCTTTGTGGATTGTAAATTAAGTGTTTTCACCTTTTTTTCTTCTTCTTCTTTATT
>NW_013968723.1:0-353 GCF_001266775.1 Austrofundulus limnaeus | reverse complement strand
GCGGTGACTGAGGAGGATTAAAAGTGAAAAAGGTTTAAAAATAATTAAAACATTTGGGTCGGTTGTGGAAAGCACAAAGAGGTTTTTTAGTTGTAGTTTGCAGCGTGTAATCTAATCACAGTACTGCTGTTGTTTCCCTTGTTTGAACCTTTTTGTTTTTAATTATTCTGTAACCGCTGGTGTTCTTTTGAAGTAAAACTCCTTCATGCTGCTAACTTCAGCTGCTGCAGTGGTTTGGGTTTTTATACACAAATTTGCGTTTTTGCTGATAAGCTAGTTAGCCGTGTTGTTGAGTATGGAGCACCGAAACTGACATAATTAGAAATAAAATGAGAAATGAATACATATAGACC
>NW_013968722.1:0-353 GCF_001266775.1 Austrofundulus limnaeus | reverse complement strand
ATCGAGACTTAGAAATAAACAAGTTCAATCCAGTACCGTTTAATTTAGGTGAAAATTTGCTTTATTGATATTCAACACGAACACAAATGACCAATCACAACACTGTTAATGAAAAGCAGAAATTCTTTGCAACTTCGTTATTTTATATTCATCTAAAATACCTTTCACACAGAGAACACCTCAAACCAGTTGAACAATTCAATGCAATCAAATTAAAACACAGTTCAAACACAATTTGAACATAATTCCATTAACAGATGGTTAAACCATTAAAAATACATATTTTTAATTACAATTTTATTCAAATCAAACTAGACTTTGACCCTGTCTGTATATCTGATCACTCTTACAGG
>NW_013968721.1:0-353 GCF_001266775.1 Austrofundulus limnaeus | reverse complement strand
AAACACGTTTCACACAAATTCGTTTTAGTCATGCCATTACTCAATGTCTTTTTTTGGAACTGATCGAAGAAAATTAGTCAGATGAAAGGAAATGTTGAGGGAGGATGGGTAAATATAGGAAACAGAACACAAATAAAGGTTAAAAAATGCAGAAATAAAGGTTTTCTGCAAATATGAATGCTGAGTGCTGAAATGTGGCAAAGAAACTGAATATAGGTACTAGCACAATGAACGCTAATTAACTAAAAACAAGCTAAAAGTAGCAAAACAAAAGCTAAAACAATCAGAACAGTAAAAGCTACGAGGAAAACAGAAGCTAAACCTTTAAATAGCATAACAATGGATAAATGTTG
>NW_013968720.1:0-353 GCF_001266775.1 Austrofundulus limnaeus | reverse complement strand
GGCCCATAGTCTGTAAATTGCACAGATTTTCAACCATTTCGTAGGTGTATGAGCAGAATTTTATCAAAAAGTCAGCTTTAAGTTTATTTTATATCTCAGATCCCCATGACATAAAAAATACAATAAGTAAAATTAAATAACCATCTCCCAACCTGCTTTGTTGTTAAAAATAAGTTTGCCACCTCTCCCATCCTCCTCCCTGCTGCAGGTGCTGTTATCGCCGCCCTGCGTTCTGGCTTTCCCCACAGCCAGCAGTCCTTTTCTGAGCCCCTCTAATTGGATCGTGTGACTAATACAGACTTTTTGCTTGGAGGATTATGTGTAAGATCAAAATCTGTCAGGTGGTCTAACTC
>NW_013968719.1:0-353 GCF_001266775.1 Austrofundulus limnaeus | reverse complement strand
GTGTTAAAAGTAACACCTGCGTATTATTATAAACAAAGGAACTTTTGGTGTTAAAAAGGTTAACAGACACCACAAAGTGTCAACACACCATAAATCTGAGAGTGTAAATTTAACACTCAGAGTTAAATTCAAACTCTTTGTAGTTTTACGTTAACACGAATCAGTAGTTAGTACAAAAGTACAGTGGAATCACCTTTCACACACCAGGAAGTTCCTCTCACTCATGGTGTTGATTTAGGGCCAATAACACAAACTTGATGTTGAACAACTTAATCAAACTGAACAAGAAAACTAACCAGAACAACTTATTTTTTACTCTCATGACCTTCTTTAATAGTCATAAACATACAAAC
>NW_013968718.1:0-353 GCF_001266775.1 Austrofundulus limnaeus | reverse complement strand
GTATTTAAATGTACGCCTGAGAAACACATAATATTGGCCCTTTAAACAAATAAGGCAAAGCAAGCTGGTCTTATTTTTCCTTTTTTTTCTCTTTTCTCTAACATGCTGACCAGTTTAGCGTCGCAGCACTTACAGAGAACTTTTACTTCTTTCAATCCCACCTTTAGGAAAAGTTTTAAAATAAAAAATGCTCTAATGTATCTGGTGACTTCTGCCATGTTTCTGCCACGGCTGCAGCTCGGTCGGGTTCATGAGAGAGGCTGCGAGTTGCCGCCACTCAACACCTCAACAACAAAGGCTCTCATTGGTCGAGACGCACGACGAAGGCCGTCTAAAGCCAATAGTTATCTAGA
>NW_013968717.1:0-353 GCF_001266775.1 Austrofundulus limnaeus | reverse complement strand
ATATATTTCAGAGTAAGTGAAATGATAAAACAGTCATCTGAAATGCTTAGCATTTTACTAAGGCAGTCCTCTTGACCCTGACTGTTCATTTGCTCCTCTTTCAGAAAATTGCAGAGCGATCAAGAGCCCTGCTGCCTCCAGCCCAGAGAGACAAAAAGGTGAGCCGATCCAGAGGAAGATCCTCCATCAGGTTCACTCATTTAAATAAGAGAGCTACGAGGAGGATCTTCACAAGAACCTCTCTGAAATCATGTCTTCTGTATTCAATCTGGTATACTTGTTGATGCCACTTATCACACCAACTTCTTACACACACACACACACACACACACACACACACACACACACACATA
>NW_013968716.1:0-353 GCF_001266775.1 Austrofundulus limnaeus | reverse complement strand
AGTTCGCAGACCCAACCCCTTGTCTAAATGAAAACATGTCAAAAAGACAAATAAACACGAGAAACAAAAAGTGGTTTAAACAGATTTTAAAAAGAATTAGTCATCTGAGAGGAGCAGCTGAAAACGGACACACAACAGCTGACCAATCAGAGAGCTTCATGTTTGCTAATTAATGGGCCATTCCTCTAATTTGAAGCCTAATGGGTTTAGTAATCGCACAACTGCATCAAATTACAGTTTAGTGTGATCCCCACAGGCTTATTTTAAATTAGCTTTAAAACACAGCATTCTAGACTTAAAGCATTAAGTTAAAGAAAACTGACATTTTTAGTAGAGAAAGTAAAAGTAAACAC
>NW_013968715.1:0-353 GCF_001266775.1 Austrofundulus limnaeus | reverse complement strand
CAACATGGGCCTTGCTCCATCAGAAGATTAACATTTCAGGAATGTAAAACTGTTTTAAGGGTTCTTCCTTTTTAATAATGACATCATATCCAGGTTTGAGGACATGTAATCCAGGAGCCATTTTGTTTAGATCTCTGAGGCCACAGAAAGACTCAGAGTGAAATGTTGCAGATCTGAAAATAAACATTCAACTGAGAAGTTAAGCGTTTGTCTGTGTATTATTTAGGCTTCCTCTCTGAACAATTCTTTACAATATGATATTTAATGTAGGTTTTTACCAAGATCTTCACAGTGAGGGCTGCTATAGCAAAACATTAAAAAATCAGTTTTTGCTCACATGGTTATAAAACATC
>NW_013968714.1:0-353 GCF_001266775.1 Austrofundulus limnaeus | reverse complement strand
AGCCAGTGATCAATGGACTTAAAAAAAATAATAGCATTAGCACATGTCAAAATTGTTGTCGCTGTCAAGTGCATTATTATTGCCTTAACTTGCTCAGCACTAGTTTTCTACTGTTGCTTAGCTGTGGTATCTATCCTGAATCAGCATAATCCAAAAGTTATTTACTAGATCATTGTCCAATGTCATAAGGTGGTAAAAAAAAGGCTAGTTAAACACATAAAACATTTGCTGTTTTCTGTTTGTCTACTTGTTCTTCACTTCTCTACATTTTAGACCAATACAAACTCAGGGACACTTCATATTGGCTTTACTTTTCAGATGGGGAGGTATCAGCAGTCCATGTTTTCACTCGA
>NW_013968713.1:0-353 GCF_001266775.1 Austrofundulus limnaeus | reverse complement strand
GCCTCCATGTCGCCTGGGTCGGCTGCCGTCGCCTCTTCGTCCCCTTTGTCACCTGTGTTCGCTGTCACCGAGGCTCCGGCTCCATCAACCTTTGATGGCTCCTTATCTGCTCCCGTCTCCTCCCTTGGCTCCACGTCTGCTCCCACCTCCTCCCTTGGTTCCACGTCTGCTCCCGCCTCCTCCTGGGGCTCTGCGTCTGCCTCCTCCTCCTCCTGGGGCTCTGCTTCTGCTTCTGCCTCCTCCTGCGGCTCTACGTCTGCTCCTGAGAGGTCTCGCCGTGGGTGGTTTCCTGGTCGTCCCCATGGACTCTTGCCCTGTGTGGGATGAACGTTGTTTTCCATGGACTTCTGTGT
>NW_013968712.1:0-353 GCF_001266775.1 Austrofundulus limnaeus | reverse complement strand
CAATTTTCAGTTGCCAACCAGTTCCCAATAGCTGCTAAATTATGACAACCTTTCAACAGAACCTCGTTTTCAAAGATCTGATCTGTCGCTTGAAAATGAAGTGTGCTGACCGCCTGGTTTTGCTCTGACTATCTGACAACACGGCCAACTTATTGATTGCTTAACCGAGCAGATAAATGGCTCCCAACAACCAAACATCCCCTGCAGAAGAAAATCGTCTCTGACCATTTGTCTTTTGTCTGTTTTATCACAGCCTCGTAAAACTCCGGAGTGAGAGTAGAACCCTAAATAGTAGGGGTGTAAGAAAATATCGATACACTGAAATATCGCGACATTTCCCAATACTGTATCGA
>NW_013968711.1:0-353 GCF_001266775.1 Austrofundulus limnaeus | reverse complement strand
CAATAGCTAAACATATCAACAGCTAAAAGTAGCAAAAGGATATCTACAGACTCAAAATAGGCTCATTAGAAGCTGAACTAGACTGAGCCCATAAAGGGACATGGAATGGGTAAAAAACTCTCGTGCGCACCAGTTAGTATCTCGTGCGCACCAGTTAGTAAGTCGTGCGCACCAGTTAGTAAGTCGTGCACACCAGTTAGTAAGCCGTGCACACCAGTTAGTAAGTCATACGCACCACTTAGTATCTCGTGCGCACCAGTTAGTAAGTCATGCGCACCAGTTAGTAAGTCGTTCCCAGTTAGTATCTCGTGCGCACCACTTAGTAAGTCGTGCGCAATAGTTAGTAAAGTCTT
>NW_013968710.1:0-353 GCF_001266775.1 Austrofundulus limnaeus | reverse complement strand
GTTTAAAAATCTTTTTTGAAAAACATTTACTGTTTCAAAAATAAATTTTAAAACTAACAATAAGCTTAAACTAAACTTTGTTTGTTGTGAACACTCACAATCTGAAGAAAATTATATCATTGCAAAATAAAATAGACAAATATTATGAGAGCAAAATAAGAAAACTTTAAATTCAATCATAAACAATCGTATTGTTAGTTTAAATATAAAAGTTTAATTAAAGTCAAAACTTTAATTTTCCAATCTCTTCAAAAGAGTTAAGTTTTAAATTCAACAAACTTTAGAGTAAACTCAAAGTTCAATTAAAAAGAAAAAAAAGAAATAGATGTGGATTTAATAAATTAAGCTAAATC
>NW_013968709.1:0-353 GCF_001266775.1 Austrofundulus limnaeus | reverse complement strand
GACTCTTTAGCGTTAGCCATTAGCCGTTAGCTTCTCCAGCCGATCACATGATGGTCACCTGGTTTCTGCCACTCCAGATGTTCTATAGAACCTCCTTGGTGTTTACTGATCTTGATGATAATAAACTTTATCGGTCAGCTGATGGGATCAGGTGTCTCCGTTGTTACTGAATGATGCACAAGGAAAACCATGGAAAATAATTATAAGCAGGAAATGGCCACTCTGGGCTTCCGTAAAATGATAAAAAAATATGCAAGTGAATTTTTTTAGCATTTCATTTTACACTTGGTGCCCCATAAACAATTTTGATCTGAGCTTGGCGTGAGATTTTGACATTTGCTGTGGTTTTTAAA
>NW_013968708.1:0-353 GCF_001266775.1 Austrofundulus limnaeus | reverse complement strand
ACTCATCACAGAGGGACTGTGAAGATCTTTACCCAGCGTTGTTGTGAATCATGAAATCCATCAGTCAGTTGCAAAAATGGAGATAAAAATGAAAACACTACTTAAAGGAAGGTGTGTCGCCCAAGTTTTAGATGAAAATCATCTTGTGTTGAAAAATGACAGAGTTGTAGATGACTCTCAGCTACTACCACACCAAATCTCAGCTCAGTATCTGTTAAACTGACTGAGTTGTAAACATTTTAGTCTTGATTAAGTTGGCTGTGGCAGCCATCTTGAATTAGACTGATTCTATCAGTTGTAGATCCACATTTACTGAGAGTTTCAATAAAATCTGCCCAGTGGTTCACGACATA
>NW_013968707.1:0-353 GCF_001266775.1 Austrofundulus limnaeus | reverse complement strand
GCTTTTTTTTCTTTTTCTCTTTCCCTAAACGTGCAAGTGCCAGCCTTGTGTAGATTGCGTGTTGTGATGCTGGTTGTCATGTGGGGTTTCCAAGGTGTGCAGCGTGCTCCTGGGCTTGAAACGCTCATGAGATCAATGCTTCACTAACTTTCTCCTGGTCGTCTTTGGGGATCTGCGCCGCTTTCATTATGTGCCACTGCTCCGAGTGTGTTTAGACAAGAATAATATAGCAATCTTGTGCATGTTGCTGATTTGTAAAGCCCATTTGTCCTCATTTGGATTGCAGGAGAGACGACCCAGGAAACGGGGCCTCTTGGTGGTCTTTTGAGCACTAAACCAGCGTTTGTTATTAC
>NW_013968706.1:0-353 GCF_001266775.1 Austrofundulus limnaeus | reverse complement strand
ACATCTAAAAACCATTAAATATGAACATATTTATTGTCAGAACTTTAAAAGGGACGGCTGTGGCAAAGTGGTTCAATCTCATGTTCCAGCCATCTCAGTTGTGCCCTTGAGCAAGAGGTTTCACCCACCTTGCCACCTAATCGTGGCAAAGCTTGGCAGCCCCACCTCTGTCAGTGCACCTCAGCAGCTTTAGCTACACTGTAGCTTACATTGCTATGTGAATGGGTGAAAGACTGAAGCGAGTCCGACAAGATTTGATGAAGTACTATAAAGGTTCAGGCCACTTACAATTATAAACTTATGATAAATGTTGCAGAGTGATCAGAGTTTTTTTAAACTGATAATCTATAACT
>NW_013968705.1:0-353 GCF_001266775.1 Austrofundulus limnaeus | reverse complement strand
GAATAATAACATTATGGGTTTATTTCTTACAAATAAACCCATCTTTTAATGACGGCACCCTGCAGTTTTCTCTGCATCAGAGCCAAAAACATTTACCCACACCAGTCAAACGTTGCACAACAAACTTATTTCTCCTCTTTACTGTGGAGTTTCTTTGCTCCGCTGATGGTGGCGGAAAGAAATCACATTAGGAGTAAAAACCGGCCTCATTTGTCCCTAATTCTGACTCCGTCTCAGCCCTCCTCTCACACCCCCTACATTTGCCCCTCACCCCCTGCGGCACCAGCTCAGCAACATGGCCATTACCTTTCCACGTTCCTATGGCAACACCACCCAGCAGCCCTTTTATGGGG
>NW_013968704.1:0-353 GCF_001266775.1 Austrofundulus limnaeus | reverse complement strand
AATTACTTCCTGCATATGTGAAGGACATGTTTGATCCCTGTGATCAGAAATGAATTCTAGATTCAGGAAAACAACGAATTAAATATAATGTGAGATAAAATAAATTCATGAGTAAACACAGAAGTAAAATATGTTTGTCAAGCGCAAAGAATGAGTGATTTTGTGTGTGTGTGTCTGCACTTCACAGCACTGTGATGCGCACAGCCCTCAGCTTTGGAAATATTTTCTCTCACGAGTTTAAAAACATAATTACTGTAAACACAGAGGAACTCAGATGTTTGGTGGAACATAGATTTTTGTTTATTTAATATGAAATTAAGTTGATATGAAGAAACGAGTCTCTGCTACTCAGT
>NW_013968703.1:0-353 GCF_001266775.1 Austrofundulus limnaeus | reverse complement strand
GAGTCTGGCTGCAGAATGATGAAACATATTGCAGATTGTTTGTTTGTCTCAGGTTTTACATGATGGATGAGATAAAACAGATGTTTTATACAGTTATTAATGGTTTGAGAACCCCTGTCCTGGCCTGACGCTCACCCCTCGATGCTAAGAATTCACCCAGAAAGTGAGTTTTTTCTCGGGCAGTGCTCCTTTCCTCCCACAGTTCACAAACAGGCACGTTGGGTTAATTAAGTCTAAACTGATGGTTTGTCTGTTTCGGCCCTGTGATGGATTGCCAACATGTACAGGGCGTACCTCACCTCCTGCCAGCCCGTTGACTGCTGCAGGCTCCACGACCCTGAACAGAACAAAAG
>NW_013968702.1:0-353 GCF_001266775.1 Austrofundulus limnaeus | reverse complement strand
GACTACCAACTCAGGAACCACCAACTCAGGAACCACCACTGGGACCACCAACTCAGGAACCACCACTGGGACCACCAACTCAGGGAACTCAGGAACAGACGCAGGATCAGGGGTGGGTGGGTGGGCGTCAAAGCTTTCAGCCTGGACCCTTGCCGATAACCCCGAACTGAAGGTGAACGGCTGGACACCAGAACACCCAAAACGGAAGGTGGTAGGCTTCACCATCCCCCAGTGGAAGGTGTAGGGTGGTAGCCCAGAAAAAGAAAAACTGCCTGCAGGCTGGGTGCTTTGTGGTCCGATCATTCTGTGAGGTTTAGTGTAGAGTGACCCGGGGCGCAGGCAGGATCCAAAGT
>NW_013968701.1:0-353 GCF_001266775.1 Austrofundulus limnaeus | reverse complement strand
TGACTTGTTTCTTCCCTCATCCCTCTCAGCTGCATCTGGTTACGGGACACAGAGTGTTCGTTTGGGCAAAGACGCCATCAAAGACTTTGACTGCTGCTGCCTGTCCCTGCAGCCCTGCCAGGACCCCGTGGTGACGTATGGTTCACTTTCTGTCACAGTTATGAATGGGTGGAAGTAAAAACAAGAAACTGTTGCTGAACATCTAGTAGAGTAAATGTTATGGATATGTTTACTAGGTGATACAAAACTTCAGCTCATGTTTTTACACCAATACTTTTATTAGAGATACTGTCTGATACTGTTAGTCAGTATCTTACCCTCAGCAGACAGGTTGTGATTGGAGTCCATCAGGC
>NW_013968700.1:0-353 GCF_001266775.1 Austrofundulus limnaeus | reverse complement strand
AAATAAACTAATAATATTTGGTTTTGTTGTCTACTGAAGTGACAAAAAAATAGCTGAGAGGCAGCCATATTTGTGTCTGCTAAGGTTGATTAACTGTGGCAGCCATTTTGATTGGAGTTGACTCCAAAAGGTAACGAGTTGTAGATGTACATCCAGTGATTACTTTTTGAGAATTTCATTAGAATCCATCCAGCAGTGATCATGAACAAACACACAAATTCTGCTAAAATGTACCTGTTTGTGTGTCACGTTGTGTAGCATGAAAAAGTAGAGCTCTTGTTTTCCCCAGAACAAACTCAAAGCTTCTTATTTTGACTATTTTATGTTTTTCCTTGAGCTTGTTTGGGAAATTT
>NW_013968699.1:0-353 GCF_001266775.1 Austrofundulus limnaeus | reverse complement strand
TTATTTCCGTCGAGGCAACGTGAAATATGAACAAAATATGTGTTTCCCACACTGCCCTTTAAACAGCAAGCATACAGTGTATCCACAATACAGCTTGGAGCTAATCATCAAAAAGCACTTGTTTCATTCAAAAACACAAAACTATTGTCACTCAGCTGTGCTTTCACTTGTACACCGAAGATAAAATCAAACTGTATTTGTTTCTACTTTTCACTAAGACAATTGGAGAAATGAACTAAAGAAAGTGTTATAATCAGTGGCGTAGCCAGAAATGAATTTCCAGGTGAAACTGGGTGCCACACAAAATTGAACAAAGCCTTAAAGGGATCCCCGATTAGTGTAACATTAGACTT
>NW_013968698.1:0-353 GCF_001266775.1 Austrofundulus limnaeus | reverse complement strand
AGTACCATTTACCATCTTGGTGAAACTGATAAATAATAAATACGGAGCCTTTTAAAAAAATCTTGCTGACAAAAGATCACAAGATTAGGTGGACATGGATATGATGTTTGTAAAGGATATAATGACTTATGTTATTGAGCCATTTATATGTGTAATTTATCATTTTCAGCAGGAATATTTCCAGACAATATGAGAACAGCTGAGGTAATTCATCTTTCTGAGAATGATGAGAAATGTGTGTTCACAAATTACAGACCTTTTTCCCTGTCACCAGTTTAAAAAAATTAGAGACATTATTCGTAACCAGGTTACATTAATTTATGAACAAACATAATATTTTATATCAATATGGG
>NW_013968697.1:0-353 GCF_001266775.1 Austrofundulus limnaeus | reverse complement strand
TTTCCTTTAATATGCACAAACAAACCTCAATGTTTCAAAAATATTAAATTGTTCAAACTCCATGAAAACTCTTGAGCTCATATTTGGGATTTTATTTTGTGTATCTGCCCAAAAGTGTCACTTTGACCTCCTAGGACCAGAACTTTTGCAATGCATACATTTTTGTTCACATATGTGGCAACGTGTCCTAGGAGGTTTAAGATATAAATGTAGCCTGTAGAATCCAAACAATGATGTAAAGCCTTGAGATGATTTTCTGACAGGATAAAAAAATTGTGAAAGATCATAACTGTTACTCAGAGACACTGTCTCGTTTAGTTTTTTAACAAAAACATGTGTTGAAAAAAATATAC
>NW_013968696.1:0-353 GCF_001266775.1 Austrofundulus limnaeus | reverse complement strand
TCACCTTCTGATGTTTCCCTCCTCGTTTAATCTCTTCCCTCCTTCCCTCCTAACACCTCCTCCCTCCTTTCCTCCTCTCTAGTGAGTGAAAGCATTTATATAGTTGTTCATTCCTCCTCTTTTGGCTTTTCATAGTGTACTGGCAACACGGCCGGTTTTATTCCACTTTAAAGAAATCAAAGGTTATTAAACTGTCCGTTTATTTTTAACAAACGCTGTGACGCTTAGTTCTTCCTCTCCATCTGATGATGATGATGACGCTGTGGGAGGGAGGGGCTTGTTAGAGCAGCGGTGGGATTCTGCTGAGGTTTATACAGAAGGGTCCTCACAAGGCTGTATTGTGACACTGAAAG
>NW_013968695.1:0-353 GCF_001266775.1 Austrofundulus limnaeus | reverse complement strand
GCATCACACCAAGACGCTACAAGCAGGCGGTTATCACTGAGCATGCTCATAAAGGACATCAGCACCAGCCTGACAGTCTCCGCCCACCTGCAGGTGGTTTAATCTACACCTGCAGCTGCATCAGCTCAGGTTAGAGGGGGTCACACTTTGATGAAACTTTTAAAAAGTGATCACTGGATGTACGTCGACAACAAAGTCCGAAGGACTTGGCCCACCCGGTCTACGTGGGCTGGGTCCTCTGTCGACCGCAAAGACCGGAGGAAAGTGTCTGAATTTATCTATTTCTGTCCTCAGCCCGGCATATGTCCTGTTGCTGAGCAAACGTGATGACGCAAAACAAAACAAAACAAAAC
>NW_013968694.1:0-353 GCF_001266775.1 Austrofundulus limnaeus | reverse complement strand
AGCCAATGCTTCTGTTTGTAAATCTGTAATATGGGTTTAAAAATTGTATTTTCAAAAACTGGCTGATTATTCAGAGCATAAAAGCTCACCTAACTGCCTGTTTGAATCAACATGAATCCCATTTACAAAACAGTCTTTGATTCTGTCCAGTACTTTTCTATGAATATTGAAACCCCATCAGCAACCATCCCGTTGTGTTCCAGCAGCTCCATCAAATCTCCCGACCTACCAGTCACTTCTAAAGACACGAGACAATCTGCAGCAATTTCTAATTCTCAAAGCTTTTTTCTTTTCTATTCTTCTCTTTTCTTTTCCTTTCCTTTCTTTTATGAGTAAAGACAGCTGCCTTCATT
>NW_013968693.1:0-353 GCF_001266775.1 Austrofundulus limnaeus | reverse complement strand
GTGCACGTAACTTTTTTATACGTACGCACCGTTTATACATGAGGCCCATGGTGTCCAGTCTGTATGCAGCACTTATTTCACATTGTTGACTGGCATTAATGAATGCAGTACTGTTTGTTTACATGCATCTGTGGCTGCAAATGTGACAACTTTTAGTGCTCAAACATCTTTACTGGCGTTTGCTGTACAATCCTGCAGTTGTTGGTGTACTGGTGTGTTCTGGTTTGGTTGTTTGTGTTTCTGTGGTCATCCGTCTGCCTGTCAGAACGTCCATCTTGTGTTTGCTGTGGAAAATTGACGTGTCACTTTAGTTATTCTTGAGCCTGCTGGAACGGTTCAAATAAAAGCAGGTG
>NW_013968692.1:0-353 GCF_001266775.1 Austrofundulus limnaeus | reverse complement strand
GGGACACTGTCCTATCAATCTGTTGGGACACTGTCCTATTAGTCTGTTGGGACATTGTCCTATTAATCTGTTGGGACACTGTCCTATTAATCTGTTGGGACATTGTCCTATTAGTCTTTTGGGACATTGTCATATTAGTCTTTTGGGACACTGTCCTATTAGTCTTTTGGGACATTGTCCTATTAATCTGTTGGGACACTGTCCTATCAATCTGTTGGGACACTGTCCTATTAGTCTTTTGGGATATTGTCCTATTAATCTGTTGGGACATTGTCCTATTAGTCTTTTGGGACACTGTCCTATTAGTCTTTTGGGACATTGTCCTATTAATCTGTTGGGACACTGTCCTATTA
>NW_013968691.1:0-353 GCF_001266775.1 Austrofundulus limnaeus | reverse complement strand
TACATAGACACATCAAACCTAGACTAGATTACTCTACAATGATTCTATAATATTTAAAAACCAAGTGTGTGATCTGTGAAAAATATTTGATTGGTGAAATTTCAATCTATGTCAATTTCAGCACTTTTAATGCATTTTATGAAAAAACTGAGCATGGCCACATGGAGAGGAAAGATAATTAGAGTTAGTTCCTGACATTCTTGTTAGTTAACAATTTGTCAAATTTGCTTCTCTACCATTTAAAAAGGATATTTATGTAACTGTTGACTTGTGCAGGTTGTAATCTCTGGCAAGTTGCATGAGTCACAGACCCCATTTGTAATTTGTAAAACAAGTTTCAGTACATATATATA
>NW_013968690.1:0-353 GCF_001266775.1 Austrofundulus limnaeus | reverse complement strand
CCTCCTGGCAGTTCGGCACCTGTCCGCCCAGGAGAGGCAGCATCTGGAGGAGCGAGCACAGGAGCAGAGCTCCGCGCGGGGGAACACCGAGCATGATGGCCCCACAGAGGAGAGCTGCTGGGGGGGAAACTTCAGAAGTTCCGGGACGGAAGAGCCGCGGTTTTGTGGTGGTGTCCAGGTGAAGCTGCAGCTCCCGCAGGGGGAGGCGGGGTCTGCTCGGATCAGCACCTTCCTCCTCTTCCTCTTCTTCCTCCGCCGACCTGCGGGAAAGGAAAGCCGCTCCTGGACCACGGCGAGAAGAACTTCTGCGCTGGTTTGGCTCCTTCTTTGCTCGCAGTGAATCACAGCTCCGC
>NW_013968689.1:0-353 GCF_001266775.1 Austrofundulus limnaeus | reverse complement strand
CCCTGGTACACACAGCAGAGACCCCACTGTGCGCCTAAAACACACCTCACAGAGTCCCTGCAAAGTCCATCTAAGTCAGGGGTGTCAAACCCATTTTCACAGAGGGCAGCAGCATCATTGTGGCCCTCAGATGGCCACTTGTTGACGTTTCATGTTTAACTTTGACTAAACAGGAAACGTCACGTTCCTCATCTTGTTGCAAAGGTTGAGCGCCACAAACAAACAAACAATAACTGAGCTCTACCTGGTATTTCTTGCATAGAAACAGCTTTTTTATTGCAACCTCATAAACACTGAAAAATACATGTATGATGACTAAATGTGAAAGAAATATTACAGAAATACTATTAAAC
>NW_013968688.1:0-353 GCF_001266775.1 Austrofundulus limnaeus | reverse complement strand
CTCGGCTCCTATCGTGCGTTGTAAAGAGCCGTTCAAAAGATTTGGATCGTTTATGAATCACGTTCATCGTTCACATCTCTAATAGGTACACCAGGTATAGGTCTACTAGATGTGCTTCTGCGCTATTGTGGGTCTTTGTTTTAGATCCTGATTAGTCCTGATTTTAGCACAGACTCGTCTCATTTAAGACTGAAGTTAGAGTGTTTTAGACTTTTAGTCTCTGTTCTGTAATGGATTCTGTAATTTCTACCAAATAAACGTTATGAAATTGTCAAAAAGAAAAAAATTATACAGGTCTTCTGGACGGTATATATTGTATAGGTCTCCTCTTATTCTTGATAGAGAGGAACGTT
>NW_013968687.1:0-353 GCF_001266775.1 Austrofundulus limnaeus | reverse complement strand
AAAGAAAAGGGCCGTAAAAAATTATCACCAGAAAGTATTATTATCAACTATCAAATGAATTGTTCCATCAGTTAAAGATATTAAAATTGAAATGATTTAGTTTGTCATGGAATTTTTGTTAATTATGCACAGGGCTCATAAAAACACATTACCTTGAAACATCCAATCACACTTTATTGAAAGGGAGTTGTTACAATCTTTGACTGGATAGACATGTTTGAAATCTACAGTTGAAACCAGTTTAAAGGAATGGAGTACTGTGGTCCAGGGACTTAAATTATGGAATAATCTGGAAGATGAGATTGAAAATGCCAGGGGTCGGATTTATAAAACTGGCGTACACACAATTTGAG
>NW_013968686.1:0-353 GCF_001266775.1 Austrofundulus limnaeus | reverse complement strand
CTGGGGAGAGAAATGTCCAGGTTTCTCTCCTGGGCCTGTTCCCTCTGCAACCCGACTAGGGAAATACAGAGGCAAATGCAGAGGTAACACCCCACAGTTGTTTTAAAGCCAGGAATAAGGTGGCTCTAGCTAATGATTGTGTAAATATCTGTCTGGTATGAAGAAGATATATGCTTCAGTTTTTCCATATGACATTTTGACTGTTGCAAAAGTTGGATTGGGCAGGCACTCAGTGTGTGCAGATCCAGGTGTGTTGTTTTATTTTGTAATTTTGAAGTGAATATTTTCCTATACACCCTTGTTCAATGAATGCTAAATAGGTCCAAGCAGCAAGTCCAGTTGTTCATTAGTGT
>NW_013968685.1:0-353 GCF_001266775.1 Austrofundulus limnaeus | reverse complement strand
AAGGTTCTTTATTAATTCCCAACTTCATTAAACAGCCTTCAACACACAAGGTAACCTGTATTTTGTTTTCCTTTTCATGTTCTTCTTCTGTTAAATAAAACAGCTGACTCAGCAGGCCTCAGGTGTACTCAGGTCACCTTGCTGTCATTTTGCTTTGCCAGAACTCGGCCTTCAGACAAACCCAACCTTTTTGAAACATGATCCAGAGAGGCTCGCTGCACTGCTGTTGCTGCTGCTGCTGGTGTTGGTGTGACTTACATGAAGATGACAGATGACACTGAGGCCGAGGAGGGGTGGAGGATGGAAGGAATTAAGAGGAGAAGCGGGCATGAGGAGAGAGAAACATAAAAGAG
>NW_013968684.1:0-353 GCF_001266775.1 Austrofundulus limnaeus | reverse complement strand
GGTTAAAGGAATTCACTCCATTGTGTTAAAGATATAAGACGTCAGGACCCTCTGAGGTCAGGAGACAGTCACGGGTCACGAATGGATATGTAGATTGTCGGGGGAGGGGTGGGTGATGGTGTCCACCCTCTGCTGCCATTGTACCACCAGACTCCTGGCCCTGAACTTCACCCGTTTTAAACAACACCTCCCCCCAGAAAAGGGTCTGAAAAATGGGTGTGGGGGTCCTCATTACTTTATGCAAATGTTTCTTTCTGAGCCTCTGAATGCGTCTCTGTGTGATCCAGAACTTCACAAGTCTGAGACCCGGAGCTGGACTCTCTGACACGAAGGCAACAAACAGGAAACCAGTT
>NW_013968683.1:0-353 GCF_001266775.1 Austrofundulus limnaeus | reverse complement strand
ATTGTTGATTCGCAGGGAGTTAATTAGAGCTGCGCATATTAGGAAAACCTGCGATGTGCGATAACAGTGCTTAATACTGCGATAACGATATGACTTGTGATAAATGAACAAACTACATAAATATGTAGTGTTGATGTTTGTCTGCTCTGGGTTCAGAGCAAAAAGAAAGAACAAAAAACAAAACTAACCATTTCCATTCCAGCATGAATTTTCTAAAAATATGAAGAGATCCATCCAATTGGCCAAATACATGAAGGGCTCCATTTAATTGGTAAAATACTTCACGCTTCCACCTGAGTGACAAAACGCATGAATGCAAACTTTTGAGCTGACCATTTATTGTAGTTTATGGA
>NW_013968682.1:0-353 GCF_001266775.1 Austrofundulus limnaeus | reverse complement strand
GTGTTATGGTCGATGCATTTGGCTGCTCAGGTACCATCCCTCGGGGTGGCTACCTGCCTGCCTGCCGTAACGTGACTGCTCTGCTTGCAGGCTGCAGAATATGGGAGAAAGAGTTTTCCATACAGGACACTTCAATTTGGCTGAAAACACAGGACATTTCAGCTAATGCAGAACAGTTGGCAACCTTAAGTGAGAGTGTCACACACAAAAATATGTCATCACATGACACTAACTGCAGTAATAGCAAAGTGGCAAATATTCATTGTTGACAGTTTTCCTGACAATAAATTGCACATGATACAATTTTGCCCAACCCTAGCTGAGGCAGATCCTGGTTTTAATTCTGGTTTTCT
>NW_013968681.1:0-353 GCF_001266775.1 Austrofundulus limnaeus | reverse complement strand
CATCCAGAGGACCTAACTATTTTTTCTTTTTAAAACAGTTAAATATTTAAATTCAGCTCAGGGGGACTGAGCAGGAGCACATTTATAAAGAGCTTCTCAAAGATGGACGTAGACAAACTCACCATAATAAACAGTCCAGAAGGCGAGCTGGGGAAAAAATTAAATTTAGAATCAAGCGTTTCCTGTTTTTCTGATGTTCTTTATTTCAAACTTACCGTCTTAGCGTCGTCTTCGAAGACTTCTCGCGCCTCTTCGTAGTTGCAGTGCTCCTCGTAGCACTCCCTCTCCAGGTTTCCCTTCAGGATCTCCTCCACCAGGAACTGGTTGGCCCGTTTGGACCGCAAGAACACAGC
>NW_013968680.1:0-353 GCF_001266775.1 Austrofundulus limnaeus | reverse complement strand
CATTCTACCTTGTCATCATACTGTATACATATTATGACTAGTGCTACTGAACATCTGGTATCTTTGTGTACCCTAGGGTCCACTCTTTCAGAAAATGCATGTTAACAGAAAAAAAAAGTTAGATCTTTTGACCACACCCCTTTTTTATTGTGACCATCAAAGTTAGGCATAGCTATACAGGAAACAACATTTTATGAGATTTGTATTGATTAGCTTTTTGATTTAAATGACATTTCATTAAACAAATATGCAAACAGTGATGTCATTGGTGGGTCAAAATCCCAACAGAAGATGAAAAATTGTCATCTTTTATCTGAGTTTACCACACAGATCCCAAATATTCAAGATAGATC
>NW_013968679.1:0-353 GCF_001266775.1 Austrofundulus limnaeus | reverse complement strand
ACAATCTTTGACATGAATTTAAAAACCAGATTTGAGGCAAACAGTGACATTTCTGCAAACAGAGGGAATGTCACATGCTGCTGATAAGATTATACTAATACTGTTATTAATAATAACTTAGACATCAGGGTTACTGGAAAATGAAGCATAGATGTGCTGTGATTACTACAAATTAGCTTCAATATACTTCCTGCTTTTTCCTGCTATCTGTCCCTGGTCTCTGTCTGTCTTTCAAACACACCCTTTCCCCCACCACCCCCCTGCTTCCCCCTCTGGTTCTGTGCACTTAAGCTCATCGTTATGCGGCATGTGGTTTGTCAGAGCTGATGATGAATTTGTTTATGAGTGGAGAG
>NW_013968678.1:0-353 GCF_001266775.1 Austrofundulus limnaeus | reverse complement strand
GTTATGAGGGAGGTGGGGGTGTGGAGGGGTAACAGCTGAGCAGATGAAGTAGCCCCTCGTGGGTTTTGAATGGGGCAGGCTTTTTTCTCAACCACCCGCAGCCATGCAGCTGCTCAGTCACCAGCTGTCCTGACAATGGACACAAACAGAGCTGGGACCTCATTGCTGTGATGGTTGGCTGAGGAAGAGGTTTAGGTGCTGCAGTGTTGTCTTTACTGTATGGAACAGCTGACATGATCTGAATGCCCCCACCTCCAGCACCATCCTGACCAAAACAATCACAGACAGAGCATGTGTGGAAATGTCCTGAGAACATCTGACTAATTTGTCTAACCACGAAGATTTGATATATT
>NW_013968677.1:0-353 GCF_001266775.1 Austrofundulus limnaeus | reverse complement strand
CAAATATATTAGAAAAGCAAAAATATGTCAAATATTATAAACGCATCCTCTAAAGCCTCTTTTTTAACAGAAGTTTAGAGTTTTCCTGAAAAGTACAAATCTGGCTTTAAAAAGTCCAGCACAAATCAAGCTCACAGAGAAAAGTATTTCTGTGGACAAACTGGATTTTCTTACATGCTGTTTGGTTGGCTGTGGAAAACTGGTTGGTGGAGTTGGCCTGTAACCGATGGGTTGCTGGTTCAATCCCCTGTCCCAGTTGTCTCAGTGGTTTCGTGCATGCTTACTGATGGTGGTCAGAGGGTCCGATGGCACAGTATGGCAGCCCCGTCACTGTCAGTGTGCCCCAGGGCAGC
>NW_013968676.1:0-353 GCF_001266775.1 Austrofundulus limnaeus | reverse complement strand
AAAACGTTCCGCTATTTAAACCGGAATGTCCGGTATTCAATAAATTCATAACATAACAAAAATAAAAACCGGTATTTGGTACAAAACGGTATATCGCCTAGCACTACTAGTCGCTAGCCTCTCCAAATGCTAACGTGAACTTATACATGCCTCTCCAAATGCTAACACCAATAGATGCTAGTCGCTAGCCTCTCCAATGCTAACATCAACTTATACAGTACATGCCAGTAGTTAGCCTCTCCAATGCTAACGCAAATGAATAGTCTCCTAATTTGTCAGCACTGGCCTCTCAGTTACCGGTGCCGGCTTATCATTAATCAGATCAATAGCTGGCTTAAGAATAGATATAGCCT
>NW_013968675.1:0-353 GCF_001266775.1 Austrofundulus limnaeus | reverse complement strand
ATGACCAAGAGCTGCGCACAAACATCAACAACAGCAAGAGATTAGCTCAGAGTGTGTGTTTGTGTGTTATCACTCAGAAGGTATTTTTGTGTTGTTATCAGAGCAACACTCAACCTCCTGACTGAAACACTGAACACAGCTAAACCCAGGAAGGACTCTGTTCCACATAATCAACTCAAACGATAAAGAAAAACAAAGCAGAACGTTTGCTAAAAGCTAAAACAGAACTCTTATTAAACAAAGCAGGAAGCAGTCTAAGCTAGCTAAAATCAAAAAGCAGCAAAAGGCTTGGAAAAGTATCAAAGAGCTAAAAACTAAAGATAGCAAAAGGCTAGCTACAAAATAAAGTAACA
>NW_013968674.1:0-353 GCF_001266775.1 Austrofundulus limnaeus | reverse complement strand
GCGTTGTTGGTCTCGGCTTCCAGAAATACTGCGAGTCAAACTGGAACAGAGGAGGTGATGGGTAAAGCCAGCTGAGAGGCAGGTGCATCATTCAGTCAAAAACAACCTTTGAGGCCATTTACTGTTTTCATCTGCGGACTCATACAGTTATTGGAAATTAATCAGTCAGCCTAAAAAACTCTCCATGATGACCTCATCAAGAGACAAAGGCTCCATTCAAATATCATCAGATCACCCGGGTATTGACGCGCACCTACCACGAACACTCAACGCGGCCCCATTACCGCAAATGAATAGATTAGGATGGCATTATTCCTCTGGCACGTATCGATCTGTGAACGTCTGCGGCGCGC
>NW_013968673.1:0-353 GCF_001266775.1 Austrofundulus limnaeus | reverse complement strand
AACAGTTACCTGTGGGACAGAAGCTGTGTAGGTGGAGGCAGATAAACAGATGTGTCCACAGGAGGAGAAATGTAGGCTCAGGTGCTGTCTGTTAGTTACATCCAGAGGATGAGGCAAAGCCACATTTATGACAAACAAAACTGTAGATCCACATACAAAAGAGGACCATCAGCCTAACTATAGATCAATAGGGTCCTGATTATCCCTATTGTTACCAGGGGGCGGAGTCATACTTGCTATCTGCTGAGAGAGAACTGAAGACAGAGACCTCCAGCCCTGTTTAAAGAGAGACTAACTATTCAACAGTTTGTTTTCTACCTGGATCATTGAGATTCATCAGGACTCTGTTACTG
>NW_013968672.1:0-353 GCF_001266775.1 Austrofundulus limnaeus | reverse complement strand
TGTAAGCTAAAGTAACAGGAATCTGAAAATGTGCTTAGATCCATGACTTAATCCTCAATTTGATATGAACCCTTCAAATTCATTAGGAATTAGCAATAAATAATGCCACATTTTTCCAGAGGATATTCCCAAATCCTAACAGTGAAAGTTTTCTGCCTCTGCTTTATAACCTAATCTAAAACCAAAAAAAGATTATTTGCAGATATTTTTGCTTCGTTCTCAGTATTTTCTGACATTTTCTAAACTAAAGCATTTTTATACCAATTTCCTGTCACCAACTGATCATGAACATAATGATTATTTGCAGGCTTATATAAAATTTTAAGCAGATTATCAACTCAGACCACATTTCT
>NW_013968671.1:0-353 GCF_001266775.1 Austrofundulus limnaeus | reverse complement strand
TCACAGCTGTGTCCCTTCTTCCTCCGGTGATGATGCCAGCTGAGCTGACCTACAATCAGGTATGTGCAGAGCACAGCTGCACATCCTACCTCCTGTCTACTTCAGCTGTCAAAACCAGTTAAGGCAGAGAGGCCCCATTGCCACACCACCCTTTCTAAAACATGTGTGGTCGCAGCTGTCCCTAGGTGAACCTCACTGGCACTTATTATGATAATCAGGTCCATTTTGGATCGTTGGCCGCCTGTGGTAGAGGAGTACATATTTACTGAGGGAGGGGGCAAGAGTAGAGAAGGGGAACTCAAGATTGAAGGGAAGTGCAGGAAATTGGGTGGTGGACCACCTCAGGGAACTTC
>NW_013968670.1:0-353 GCF_001266775.1 Austrofundulus limnaeus | reverse complement strand
TTATAAATCTCCTCTATTATTCCATCCATTATTTTACTTTCAGTGACTCTTTCTTCACAGTCAATATCATTATTTTAAAGATGTGGATGTCCTTTTTACCATACCTTCTGGAATCAGGCCAAGGTATGAAACCTGTGGGTCCACAGGAACGTTACACTGAGGAAGTCTGTCCCAACAACTTCCGAATGGTGATAATTTATCACATGACCAAAATGTAATGGATCAAAACCCAAACTGCCATTGAGACATGTCTGGCTCTTCAGGAATACTGTGTTTGATGGAAAACAAGAACTGCTATTAATGAAATCTGTTTAAGACTTTTTACAGACATGAGAAACTATTAGATTCACTGC
>NW_013968669.1:0-354 GCF_001266775.1 Austrofundulus limnaeus | reverse complement strand
ATAATCGCTGTCCAGATTATTCCACAATCTTATTCCCTGAACTGAGTTACATCTACCCTTCAAGTTTATTGAAATTTTAGGTTTTAAAAACATTTCAAATCCTTTCAAATTGTAACAACTTTCCCTCTTAACAAAAAAAGGACATACTGTATCAAGCAAAATCCACTCTTTTTGCTGTTAAATACATTTTGTTGTGTACTTGGAGTCTCTAGGAAACCAGTTTACTTAGTTGGAGATTAAATGACTCAGCTACTACCACTAGTTACTGGTTACAGTCATCTGTATGTTGGTGACATTTGATTGGCAGTGGAAGCCATCTTAAATCTAAAGTTAATGAAAGATGTTCATTCATTT
>NW_013968668.1:0-354 GCF_001266775.1 Austrofundulus limnaeus | reverse complement strand
ATCATGGCTTGGTGATCTAAATACTGAAGCAAGACTGGACCCCTTTTTATTTTTACTGTTTTATGTATCAGGAGTCAGGTCATGATACAAAACGTTGGGACCGGAAAGGTCAAAATAACAGGAAGTGGTTAAATATTGTTAAAGACCTTTCTGATTTCAGATTCGGGGTAATTTCACCTATAAAGTAAAAGTATGTAAAATACTACAACACTATTAAGGGTAGGTTGATTAAGCACCTTATGTTTCTTCCATATTGAAGGTCATTGTTTTGTTTATTTGTTGTTTTCTAATTTGTCTAAAAAATAAAAATATAAAAACAGGTTGGCTTTTTCAGAAAACCACATTAGTCAGAAC
>NW_013968667.1:0-354 GCF_001266775.1 Austrofundulus limnaeus | reverse complement strand
AGGTTAAAGAGGCACCACTAACCCTGCTGAACACAAGCCTTAGAAAAAAAATGCATTCCCTCTTTTCCCCTGAGTTGAAGACCAGAGATAATAAATAGGAGCAAACTGACATATGCATATCTATGCATGCATGCATACACACTTGAGAATGTGCTTGCAAAAATCATTTGTGTCCATATGCATGTGAGCTGCATCCTATTCATCTGAATAGGGATTTATTGGGCAGACATTTTAAAAGTTAAATGCTTTTGGTCCAGCAGATTGCTTCAGGTCTGTCACGTTGCTGTGAATGGGATGCAGTGTTTGATGCATATAAGGAATGACAAGATAACTCCCTCTCATACAGACACACAC
>NW_013968666.1:0-354 GCF_001266775.1 Austrofundulus limnaeus | reverse complement strand
TCATACAATATCAAAAGCCTGATTTAGTTTGGTGTTTGTGTGGATGTGTGGGGAGGGGGAACCATTTTCCAGACAAACAGCCCGGTGGGGACCAAATGCTCCTTAAAGGGACCAAAGCCCAGTCCCCACGGGGGGGTAAAATTTAGGACTAAGGTGTGAAGTGACATGCTAGGTTTAGGGTTAGGTATGTACTGTGGTGGTTAGGTTTGGGTTATGGAAAGAAATGTTAGTCAATCCAAAGTCCCCACGAGGATAGAAAAAACAATGTGTCTGTGTGTGAGCCAATAAACGCCTCAAGTTAAAATGGAAAACTGTCTGCTTATGATTTATAGAAGAATATTTAATATTTAATAC